>NC_084735.1:78441797-78699297 GCF_033978785.1 Entelurus aequoreus
GCCGCTGTGTTCATTCATTCATTCATTTTGTGTCCCGCCTGCAAGCAAAAAGCAGCACGCAGCATTTTAGCATCCACGTCACTTGCTGCACATTGCAGGACACTAATAGTCAGTCACTACTCAGTGCTTCAGCGTGTGTGCCTTTTTTCTGTGTTTTTTCCAATTTTGACAAGTTTTGTCCATTTTCCTAACTCAGTATGTGTCCCAAAAAGACAACAGACCAGCGTGAAAAGGAGGGGGGAATCGCTTTGGAGTTAAAAAATAGACTATTTGCGAGTACATTAATGGCGTTCACAAGTATGGAAGAATTGACGAAGGAGGCTTTGTACAAGCAAGTTTTAATTGTGATGAGACCAAACTTTTCTGGAAAAAGATGGCAGAACAGATTTATTTTAAAGAAAGTAAAAGACACTACTCGTCCTTCAGTGCCACAAGAGCACACACACAAAAGCCCCTCACTCCCAAATTTTTTGAGAGCAAAAAATATCGATCTAACCACTGTGGTATCAACCTGATACTATACTACCATTGTATGTACTCTATCATTGCTTGTTTACATTCAAGATCTCTAGCCTGCGGTTAGAATATCCTCCGACGGTGTAAAGTGTAGCATGTTTAGCTATTCCTCGTCCTCCTGGGATGATATTTGTAGGAAACAGTTTATTTGCCGCCATGGCGGTGAGGATTGTTTACTTAGAAGTAGGTTGTGTGACGGCGATATTCTACATATTCCTAGAAATGCAGAAAGCCGAGGAAGGTAGGTTGCAAATCTAATTAATCCACTGACCAAAAATAAACAAAAGACGTGTGCCGCTTGGATAGCAAAACAAAAACAAAACGGAATGCTGGAACACAGCAAAGACTTGTCCGCATGAATAAACATTCACTAAGTCCCAACAAGAAAAACGTGGCCACCACTCAACTTAAATTTTCCTAATTGTCAATAGGATATTGCTCTGCGATACAGCGCTCAAAGACAGGAGTCAAACGGAAACACAAAAACAGAAGTGCCACCAAAATAAAAGCACAAGACAGGAACTAAAATACTAAACATAGGAAAATACCAAGAAACAGTCATGATCTGCCCTAACATATCATGACAGCTTGGCAGTTGCCAATTGCCGAGGGACGTTAGCCGCTAGCCTAGGCGCTACATTGCGTTGAGGACGCGGTTGTTCGCTTGTTGTTGTCAATTTTGCGGGACAACGAGAATGTGTCATCAACATGCATTACCTCAATATAATGAGTATTAAAAGCTCTATAGTCGGCCAAATCTATATGATTTGTATTGTATATCATCTAGATCGCGCTACCCTACTTTGGCGTAAAGAAAGAAAATGCCTTGCTGTGGAAAAAATAAAAAAGCATTCACGTGTTTTCATTTACATGCCAGAGCACCAGGTGGTGCTAAACACCAAAGCATTTTTAGCGTATGACACTTGTATGTAAAGTCATGATGTACATAATGAAAAACTGATTAATTGACAGAAACGTCAAATGGGAATTTTTTTTTTGTAAATGAATATTTTATAAAAAATTCACAAAATAATTTCAAGGATTCTTAAATTTTTTTGTGGAAATTACGGAAACTACAGTTAGAATGGGAAGTTTAGCTGAGTAAATTTATGAATAAAAATGATAAATGATAAACATTTGGACACAATTTGTGTGATTTTTGTATATATAAGTATGTACCGTATTTTTCGGAGTATAAGTCGCTCCGGAGTATAAGTCGCACCGGCCGAAAATGCATAATAAAGAAGGAAAAAAACATATATACGTCGCACTGGAGTATAAGTCACATTTTTTTGGGAAATGTATTTAATAAAACCCAACACCAAGAATAGACATTTGAAAGGCAATTCAAAATAAATAAAGAATAGTGAACAACAGGCTGAATAAGTGTACGTTATATGAGGCATAAATAACCAACTGAGAACGTGCCTGGTATGTTAACGTAACATATTATGGTAAGAGTAATTCAAATAACTATAACATATAGAACATGCTATACGTTTAGCAAACAATCTGTCACTCCTAATCGCTAAATCCCATGAAATCTTATACGTCTAGTCTCTTACGTGAATGAGCTAAATAATATTATTTGATATTTTACGGTAATGTGTTAATCATTTCACACATAAGTCGCTCCTGAGTATAAGTCGCACCCCCGGCCAAACTATGAAAAAAACTGCGACTTATAGTCCGAAAAATACGGTAAGTATATACAAATAAATAAACTTAATTAACCAAGAGCCTATATCACCGGCCTTTAAATAGTTTTAAAAAAGAAAAATGAGAAAACAAATGAGATCAAAATAGTTTAATAGAGAATAAATAAACAAAATAATTTAATAAATTATTTGAATAAAATACTTTGTGGACTGTTACAAAGATCCAAAGCTGTCAACAAAAAGCCAATGCCATCGGGCTCCAATTAAAAAATTTAAATTAATCAATTGATTTAAAATAAATGACATAAAAATTAATAAAATAGAAATGTTTTGAAAAAAATACATTAAAAACAGTTCCAGGAATCAACTCATTTCGCCCTAATTTAGCAGCGCTATGTACAAAAGTTTTCAGTGCAAGTTGAGACATTTTCTGAAAACTCTTCTAACTTACCAAACTTTTTTAAGAGTAAAATACCTCCAAATCTGCTGAAATGCACACAATGATAATATAATAACAATATGCTCCAGTTTTAACCTGCACGGTCAATTAGCAGAACTGACAGGAAAGCCCTAACTGACTTATTATCCTTTTTCAATAATGCACAATGAGGCTCTGAAATATTTATTGACATTTTATTAAGCGTTTATTTATCCAGCAAAGGAGATGCTACAGGGCATCAATTTTTAAACAGCACGCCTTCAGGGACGAAGGCCGGAATGATCCAGAGTGAAGAAATGTGCTTTGTGAGAATTGAATAAGGGAGAAAATATAAATGAAAAAACTAAACAAAAAAAAAAACGCCACGTCATCCGCTTTTGGAAGTGAATGAACAACAGAGTCACTATTAATAGTCGGGTTGAAATGCCAGTGCTGTCAAAATTTCTCTGATCAAAACTTGGTAATTTTGCATCCGCATATTTTACGAAATAAGAAGGTCACATGGGACAAAAACAATGTAAATAAATGTAAATGTGTTGTACTTGTACAGTGCTTTTCTACCTTTTTTTAAGGAACTCAAAGCGCTTTGACACTATTTCCACATTCACCCATTCACACACACATTCACACACTGATGGCGGGAGCTGCCATGCAAGGCGCTAACCAGGACCCATCAGGAGCAAGGGTGAAGTGTCTTGCTCAAGGACACAACGGACGTGACTAGGATGGTAGAAGGTGGAGATTGAACCAGTAACCCTCAGATTGCTGGCACGGCCACTCTCCCAACATAGCCACGCCGTCCCAATCTGTGAACCGTTTAGTGTAACTGCGGCAGCAATGGATTTGACGCAGATCATGTGCTGTGCATTTTGCGTAAATAAGCGCATTAATGTCAAATAATAAATGACAGGGCTCTTCATTCGAAATTTTATTACCACAAATATATTCCCAGCCCCTTCCTGCTCTGTCACTGATAACAATATAATGGCGAATATTCCCCTGAAAGTCTCATTGTGGCGCGTAGCGTTAGTTTTGGGCTTGTAAACAGTCGTACTGGGATTGAATTCCGGTCAAGAAGGTAAGCAAATTTTTGTTTTAGTATATGTTGAATTCAGTGACGTGCAGTCAGGGGAGGCAGGTAAGGCGGAAAGAAAAAAAATTAAATTGTTATATGTATCCAGTGATTATACTATAAAGTTATTTTCCATTTAACTACACCAGTTTTAGATAATTTTTATTCAAAATCGCTGAATTTTCACATTTGCCGTTCAAATACTCGGCTAACTGCTGGCCTGCTGTGCAGTGAGACTGTATTGCTATATGAATTATATTATACATTTCCATAGTTTAGTTAGCTGAGGTATATAATGTACAGTGTATTTTGTCAACAACTGTATGTGTGTAAAGTATTTCTTGTGCTGAGCAATCATAAAACGGCTGCGAAGACGCACTGGCTGAGGCTCGCAGTAATCCCGCCTCCTTGTGCCGGATAATGCACCCCCGCCGTAGAATGCACCCCCTGACGGGAGTGTTATATCAACTAAAGCCCACACTTAAACTTTCCACGTGCAAGATTGAATCTATTTTAAAAAGTTATTTAATAAGAAGCCAAAAAGTGCAAAAACAATAATGTTCGTGTTGGAGGAGTTGTGAATGACTGCAGGGCCACAACATTAAGTACACCTGCAGGCTGCAGCACGGATTTCATATTTCATTCATTCACAACTCCTCCAACACGAACATTATTGTTTTTGCACTTTTTGGCTTCTTATTAAATAAATTTTTTTAAATAGATTCAATCTTGCACGTGGAAAGTTTAAGTGTGGGCTTTAGTTGATATAACACTCCCGTCAGGGGGTGCATTCTACGGCGGGGGTGCATTATCCAGCACAACAGCGGCGCATGGACTTAATTTATAAGTAAAGGTAAGACCATAATAACGTTTTTTTTTAATTAAATGTGCTTTTTTGTGTGCTACAGTTTGTATGTGTAAAGTTAAAGTTACGTTAAAGTACCAATGATTGTCACACACACACTAGGTGTAATGAAATTTGTCCTCTGCATTTGACCCATCCCCTTGTTCACCCCCTGGGAGGTGAGGGGAGCAGTGGGCAGCAGCGGCGCCGCGCCCGGGAATAATTTTTGGTAATTTAACCCCCAATTCCAACCCTTGATGCTGAGTGCCAAGCAGGGAAGAATGCTGGTTATGAGCTTTTAAACACAACCCGTTAACTGCTGCCAATCAAATGGTGAATAAGATACTCTTCAGGGTTCATATGTTTGTAAATCTGACTTTGATGAAGTCAGTGCCTCACCAGCCATGAACCTCACCGCATGTCACTGGTTAAATTTATTTGGCACCAAAAAATTAAATGGTTCAACAATTTCTCTACTGTTGTTCAGGGAATATTTTCCCACCTTTGAGCAAAATGTAACACTTTAGAATTTACCGTAACTGCTTTAGCCTTGGTTTTGCTCGAAGAAAATAAAAACCTGATCTCACCTTGTTTCTTATCTATACAAACTCACATACAGTATATGATTTTCTCTCGTTTTAATTGTTTGAGAATGTACTAGGTGAGGAGAATGAGAATTGTTTTTAAGTTTTAAGTTTATTTCCAACGTGCATAACATTACAGTATAACACCTCACATTTTTTTAAATTTATAATTACAACATGTCTGAAAAGTACTAGGAAGAAGCTGAGCTAATTTAATTCCTCCCCTTTTCTATTGCATAGCAATTAGTAACAGGTTTTTTTCACTTCTTGTTCTCCATTCGTGGTCAAAAATGTGTGCACGTTCAAGACATACACCAAGTTAACTTTCAGTTTTGATCTCCGCTAGATTTGTACGGTAAACTGGTATTAGTATAGTACCGCGATACTAATTAATCATATTTGGTACTATACAACCTCTAAAAAGTACCGTTCCCCGACCCCTCCGCCCCCCGTCGTCGTCACGTCATGTCATCGCTGGTTTATGAGTAGAGGAGCATGATCGGCAGCGTACAATCACAGAGTACTTACAAACAGACAATGTGTGTAGACAGAAAAGGGAGAACGGACGCATTTTGGCTTAAAAACTAACGATAAAGGTGAAGTTGTAACACTGAAACGCCCTCAGGAAGAGGTGCTTTGAGACATTTTAGCTAGCTCGTGAAGTCCATCCGCAGTCGGCAGTGTTTTAGCTACTTCTAAATCACTAATCCTCGCCTCCATGGCGACAAATAAAGTAAGTTTCTTATAAGTATCATCCCTGCAGGACGAGGAATAGCTAAACATGCTTCACTACACACCGTAGCTCACCGGCGTCACAATGTAAACAAATGCCATTGGTGGATCTACACCTGACATCCACTGTAATGATGCCAAGTACAGGAGCGTATCCAGGCGATACTACTATGATTATGTCGATATTTTTTGGCATCACATCCTCTTTTGTTTTTAAAAAATTTAAATTATGTTTATAAACTCAGGAAATATGTCCTTGGACACATGAGAACTTTGAATATGACCAATGTATGATCCTGTAACTACTTGGTATCAGATTGATACCCAAATGTGTGGTATCATCCAAAACTAATGTAAAGCATCCAAACAGAAGAATAAGTGATTATTACATTTTATCAGAAGTGTAGATAGAACGTGTTAAAAGAGAAAGTAAGCAGATATTAACAGTAAATGAACAACTAGATTAATAATTCATTTTCTACCGCTTGTCCTTAATAATTTTGACAAAATATTAGAATGGCAAATGACACAGTATGTTACTGCATATGTCAGCAGCTAAATTAGGAGCCTTTGTTTGCTTACTTACTACTAAAAGACAAGTTGTCTTGTATGTTCACTATTTTATTTAAGGACAAACTTGCAATAAGAAACATATGTTTAATGTACTGTAAGATTTTTTGTTAAAATAAATCCAATAATGCAATTTTTGGGGTCCCCTTTGTTTAGAAAAGTATCAAAGTACCAAAAAGTATCAAAAGACATTTTGGTACCGGTACCAAAATATTGGTATTGGGACAACGTTAATCTCCGCTAAGGCGGGCAGCAAAATGGACAAAAGCATATGAGGAGAGCGACCATTTTAGAAAAAGCACCAGACTTTACACAGCTCGGTCTCCTCTCCAGCGCTGGTATTGCTTGTTTGTACTTGCTCCTTTTCTGTAGAATAAATTGTTAATCTTCAATTCTAGTCACTTCTCTTTATTAAGACAGCCTTGTAAAAGGGAGGGTCCCAAAATTTGAACATGTTTTAGTACAAAACATGCATCAAATCTTATTCAAATTGGTTACAAAAGTATTAAAATGGTTTTATGATAAGGGGGCCTGAAAATACAATTCACCTTAGGGCCCCAATTTAGCTAGCCCTGGTCAAGCGCCATAGACTGCATCATTTCCACACCGCAGAGTTAATGAGCATTTAATTTATGTGTGACCATGTCAAGATTCCTCTCAAAAGCGAGCCGAGCCTCCAATGAAAGCCTGCAAGACTTTGGGCTTCACGCAGCTTGGCCCATAAATAGAAACATGCCACCCCCTGTAGGCTAGGGTTCACCACCACCACAGCCTCGTTTCAATTCAAGGCTGGTCTAATCCCCTCGCTGAGCTGAGGCTCGCACCAGTCTCACTGCGAGCGAGGCCAGTGGCCAGCGCTTTGATCCTTTATGACAACAGCGACCAAACCACGTTGCATTCGAAAAGTCCGGGCGCTCACCATCGGCCTCGAACTCCTGACGTTTTTCCTCCCCGGCCGATGCCCTGTTGTGCTTTGTGTGAGTTTGTATCTTCCAACAGCCTCCATTAGACTCAAGACTCGGCTAGATATGAAAATGTGCAAAAGTCTTGTTTTCAACTCAGATGTTTGCCAACAAGTTGATACTCTCTTTGCTGCTTCCGTTCAGAGATGGAAGGGAAATTAGCAAAACAAAAGAAGAAATTTTCCTAAAGAGACACACACAAAAAAATGTTGGGTTAAAAATTAACCCACATTTTAACCCAACTGCTGCTTAAAGGCCTACTGAAATGAATTTTTTTTATTTAAACGGGGATAGCAGATCCATTCTATGTGTCATACTTGATCATTTCGCGATATTGCCATATTTTTGCTGAAAGGATTTAGTATAGAACAACGACGATAAAGTTCGCAACTTTTGGTCTCTGATAAAAAAAAGCCTTGCCCCTACCGGAAGTAGCGTGACGTAGTCAGTTGTTTGCCTCTTCACATTTTCCTATTGTTTTCAACGCAGCTAGAGCGATTCGGACCGAGCAAGCGACGATTACCCCATTAATTTGAGCGAGGATGAAAGATTCGTGGATGAGGAATGTTAGAGTGACGGACTAGAATGCAGTGAAAGACATCTTTTTTCGCTCTGACCGTAACTTAGGTACAAGCTGGCTCATTGGATTCCACACTTTCTCCTTTTTCTAATACACCGATCCCACCTACAACTTTCTTCTTTGCAGTCTCCATTGTTCATTAAACAAATTGCAAAAGATTCACCAACACAGATGTCCAGAATACTGTGGAATTATGAAATGAAAACAGAGCTATTTTGTATTGGCTTCAATGGGCTACCGATACTCCTGTTTCACTGCTTACGTCACACGCATACGTCATCATACATAGACGTTTCCAACCGGAAGTTTAGCTGGAAATTTAAAATTGCACTTTATAAGTTAACCCGGCCGTATTGGCATGTGTTGCAATGTTAAGATTTCATCATTGATATATAAACTATCAGACGGCGTGGTCGGTAGTAGTGGGTTTCAATAGGCCTTTAAGAAAAGGACGAACCCCTTATTTGAGTTATTTTAACTCAACATTTTGGGTTAATCCAACTTTTGCGTTGAATTATTTAACCAAAAAGTTGAGTTATGATAACTTACTGTTGGGTTATTCCCAACCAAACTATTGGGTTGAATTATTTAACCCAAAAGTTGAGTTATGCTAACTCAATGTCGGGTGATTGTAAATAATGTTAATGAGATTAATCCATAATAAAATTCCCTTCAAGGAAAAAAAGTAACTTTTTAATTAAAAAAAAGCCTTTTACCCAAAAATACGTTGCTCGTTGAAAAACAACCCAAAAATGGTTCATGATATTGAAAACCCAGAAATTGAGTTATAATAATAACCTTTGAGACACTTGTGATTTAGGGCTATATAAATAAACATTGATTGATTGATTGATTATAACCCCAAAAATTGATTGCTCTTCACAAAAATAACTCAAAAATTTAACCTAACACTATCGATCCATCCATTTCCTACCGCTTGTCCTTACAGGGTAGCAACTCATAAATTGGGTTGTCAAAATAACCCAGCATTTTTTAGTGTGCAGAACTCCGGGCTTTGGGCTTATTGAAATAACTTTATTTTGATGTATTTATTTTTTAGTGTAATTTGTGACAATTAACATCAGAGGGCCAGGCTAATTTTATCATTTTTATTTTATTAAATAATTTCCCCCCAATTGGAAATGCATTAATAAAGTTATATCTTATTTTACATTGTATTGCACATTTTTTTATTTGTTCTATTTTGTAATGATAATCATTCCATTATTTAATTTATTATATTACATTTGTATCCCCAGAAAATATGTTCTTTAATATTCATAGTAATAATAATAATACAGTACATTTTTTTCCCGTTTTTGTAATAGTAACCCATTCCATCATTTAATTGAACTAATTTTATTTTTATTAATTTTATTTTATTTTTTAGGTTTTGAATCGTGTATGTTTTTTTTGGTAATGATAATCCATTTCAGTATTTAATTTATTATATTTAATTTTCATCCCCAGAAAATGTCATGTTTTTTAATTATAATAGTAATATTACAGTTCCTTTTTTTTGTAATAGTAACCCATTCCATTATTTAATTTAACCAATTTTTTGGTATTCATTTTATTTTATTTATTTGTTTTTAAGTTGTGTGTTCTTTTTTTGTCATTATAACCGGTTCCATTATGTAATTTAATCTATTTTATTTTATGTTTTCCCCAAGCATGTCATGTTCTTGTTGTAATATGAATCTGATCTAGTATAAAAAATTGTATCTAGATTTTTAAAAATGTTTTCCTGAAATACTTTTGTTCATTGTGTATTTTTATGATTTAATTTAATTAATTGGATATTTTATTTTGTTACTTTAAAAATGTACATCTTTTTTGTCATAACAATCAATTAAATTATTTATTAAATTTTAATTGAATTTTATTTTATTAAAAAAAAAAAAGTATATACATACCGATATATGTTCTTTTGTAATAATAATAATCTGTTCCAGGGTCAAACTGTCCCCGTCATAGTGTGCAGGCAAGGTTTTTGTTCCCCATCTTGCACAATTTTCTGTTTCCATTAATTATGTATATAGATAAAGACACTTGTTGCATTTCGGATGTATTGTCTGGTTATGAGCAAGCGCCTGAGCTCGTCACATTTGCACGTAAAACATTTTTGCCATCATTGCTTGTGTCAGGCTTAACTATTTTGTTAAATATTCTTTGGTCAACTTCAGTTAAAACTGCTTTTATATTAAACCTGCTCATGCTGTGTATCATACCTGATTTTATTGAAAAAATGAGAACTGAAGACATGAAAATCCATTATTTTCTTAGACCGCCGTCACACATTGGTCAAGTCCCCAATTTGCCGCGGGAGAGAAAAAAATCCCTTGATCCGTCCCCGATTTACATGCAGCTCCAATTCTAAATGCTGTCTAAGTTTGTGCATCTACTTGTAGTATTAGTATTAGTAGTACCGTTGTACTTGATAATGTGACTTACTCACCTGCCCAGTGCTGTGTTGACAGAAGAAGAAAAGGGGCAAACGACAACACATTAATTAATTAGAATGTTGCACTGCAAGGAGATCGTCTCTGTTTAGACTTCCTGTCTGTTATTTGCCGCTGCAGGAAATAGCCGAAGTAAAGCGTTGAAAATCACTTTGCAGAGTGTGAAATGGTCCAATTGGCGTGAGTTCACGTAAATGAACGTACGCTAAAATTAGAGCCCCTTCCTGCTAACCCGACCCCCAAGAAACACTCCAATGCCCGTCCACACAGCCTTGTTAAGGACTTTTTGAACACTATGAATTAGAGATGTCCGATAATGGCTTTTTTGCCGATATCCGTTATTCCGATATTGTCCAACTCTTAATTACCGATTCCGATATCAACCGATACCGATATATACAGCCGTGGAATTAACACATTTTTGTGCCTAATTTTGTTGTGATGCCCCGCAATGTAACAAGGTTTTCCAAAATAAATCAACTCAAGTTATGGGAAAAAATGCCAACATGGCACTGCCATATTTATTATTGAAGTCACAAAGTGCATTATTTTTTTTAACATGCCTCAAAACAGCAGCTTGGAATTTGGGACTTTCTCTCCCTCAGAGAGCATGAGAAGGTTGAGGTGAGGGAGGGGGGGGGGGGTGTATATTGTAGCGTCCCGGAAGAGTTAGTGCTGCAAGGGGTTCTGGGTATTTGTTCTGTTGTGTTTATGTTGTGTTACGGTGCGGATGTTCTCCCGAAATGGGTTTGTCATTCTTGTTTGGTGTGGGTTCACAGTGTGGCGCATATTTGTAACAGTGTTAAAGTTGTTTATACGGTCACCCTCAGTGTGACCTGTATGGCTGTTGACCAAGTATGCATTGCATTCACTTGTGTGTGTGTGTGTGAAAAGCCGTAAATATTATGTGATTGGGCCGGCACGCAAATGCAGTGCCTTTTAAGACACGCCCCCAATATTGTTGTCTGGGTGGAAATCGTGAGAAATTCGGGACATTTTTGGGAGGGGCACTAAAATTCCGGAGTCTCCCGGGAAAATCGGGAGGGTTGGCAAGTATGGGAGACGCAACTGCTCTGTACTTCTCCCTTCGTCCATGTACCACTCCGTACATCGGCGTTTTAAAAAGTCATACATTTTATTTTTTGAAACCGATACCGATAATTTCCGATATTACATTTTAAAGCATTTATCGGCCGATAATATCGGCAGTACGATATTATCGGACATCTTTACTATGAATTAATTATCTTCAGGACAAATAACTTGAGTCTTAATACTTGAATCTTGGTAATATTGATATTTTTAGCATGTACTGTAGATACCATTTTTTTTAAAATTCATTGCATTTTTTCAACAATATCTCATATGAATGACTGTTTTGTTAATTTGTGTATCATTCAGGGGATTATCGAGAGTACAAGGGTGCTGTCAGATTAGAGAAAGAAACACTAGTCATACTACAAACTGGAGGTGGGGGAAATAATCGATTTTTAGATCCATCGAAATTCAGACATAGACGATTACAGAATCGATTAGTAAACGTTAATAATCGATGTATTTATTGTAAATAAAGTAATGCGGAAAAGCCACCAAAGGTCCCCTGAAGTTAAGGTACCAATGAAAACTCTTTGATGATCAGCACATATGAAAGACGGTGTCATAACATCACCTCGCCGCACATCATATCTGACCGCTCGCACCACCACCACCACCGCCTCGCCGCCCCCTCTTTCGGGTCTTTCCGTGTTCTCCGTCAGAGCGCCCTTGCTGTTGTGTGACACAAGAGAGAAATTAGAAAAGGGTGAGGAGAGGAAGAAGCCTTTCCTGACAGGCCCCGTGACAGCGGCTTTAATCACGACAGCGCCGCCATTTGTGCTGTCAGCACAAATAGGGACAGTCGCCAGGGGGAAGGAAGTGTGTGTTCAACACTTACATGAGTGAAGACTGCCTCTTATAGCGCCTTTCAAAACACGGTGAGGCTCCTTCGAGACTCTTCATTAGGTACACCCGCACGTTCCAAGACAAAGCCTTCACAAAGACGATGATACACCGTTTTGATTGGCATTCAGAGACGACAGTATTTTATAATACAAAACCCAAAACCAGTGAAGTTGGCACATTGTGTAATTCGTAAATAAAAACAGAATACAATGATTTGCAAATCCTTTTCAACTTATATTCAATTGAACAGACTGCAAAGACAAGATATTTAAAGGCCTACTGAAAGCCACTACTACCGACCACGCAGTCTGATAGTTTATATATTAATGAGGAAATCTTAACATTGCAACACATGCCAATATGGCCGGGTTAACTTATAAAGTACAATTTTCAACTTCCCAGGAAACTTCCGCTTGAAAACGTCGCGGTATGATGACGTATGCGCGTGACGTCACAAGGTCAAGGGAAGTGTTTGGACCCAATTCAAATACCTCTGTTTTCTTCGACAAAATTCCACAGTATTCTGGACATCTGTGTTGGTGAATCTTTTACAATTTGTTTAATGGACAATGGAGACTGCAAATAAGAAAGTTGTAGGTGCGATCGGTGGAGCGGCGGACTACAGCAACACCAGGAGGTTGTGTTGTGTTTTGAGCAGGATAGCAAACGCACTACAGTGAGTACGCCCGCCGCCGCATCTAAGTTAGCTTCTGTTTTTTTAGCTTCACCAAGCTGAATATTATTAATCGTGTATTTACATGTTCATGGTTTAGTAGTATTTTTGATCTTCTGTCTATCCATCCAGTCAGGTTTTTTTTTAATTTAGTTTCTATCTGCATTTGAGACTGATGCTATCACGTTGGCTACGTTGCTAGGTTAGCTTCTATTTTTTTAGCTTCGCAAAGCTGAATATTATTAATCGTGTATTTACATGTTCATGGTTTAATAGTATTTTTGATCTTCTGTCTATCCATCCAGTCAGGATTTTTTTAAATTTAGTTTCTATCTGCATTTGAGACTGATGCTATCACGTTGGCTACGTAGCTAGGTTAGCTTCTATTTTTTTTAGCTTCGCAAAGCTGAATATTATTAATCGTGTATTTACATGTTCAGTCACTGTGAATGTCCATTTCGCGTTCTCGACTCTCATTTTCAAGAGGATATCGTATCTGAGGTGGTTTGAAATACAAATCTGTGATCTACAGTAGAAAAAGGAGAGAGTGTGGAATCCAATGAGCCAGCTTGTACCTAAGTTACGGTCAGAGCGAAAAAAGATACGTCCATCACTGCCTCTCAAGTCCTTCACTGTAACGTTCCTCATCTACGAATCTTTCATCCTCGCTCAAATTAATGGGGTAATCGTCACTTTCTCGGTCCGAATCTCTCTCGCTCCATTGTAAACAATGGGGAATTGTGAGGAATACTAGCTCCTGTGACGTCACGCTTTTTTTTATCAGTGAGCAAAAGTTGCAAACTTTATCGTCGATTTTCTCTACTAAATCCTTTCAGCAAAAATATGGCAATATTGCAAAATGATCAAGTATGACACATAGAATGGATCTGCTATTCCCGTTTAAATAAAAAAATTTCATTTCAGTAGGCCTTTAATGTTTGAACTGAGACATATTTTTTTGGCAAATAATCATTAACTTAGAATTTAATGGCAGCAAGACATTGCAAAAAAGTTGGCACAAGGGCATGTTCACCACTGTGTTACATGGCCTTTCCTTTTAACAACACTCAGTAAATGTTTGGTAACTGACGAGACCAATTTTTGAAGCTTCTCAGGTGGAATTCTTTCCCATTCTTGCTTGATGTACAGCTTAAGTTGTTCAACAGTCCGGGGTCTCCGCTGTGGTATTTTACGCTTATTGCGCCACACATTTTCAATGGGAGACAGGTCTGGACTACAGGCAGGCCAGTGTAGTACCCGCACTCTTTTACTATGAAGCCACGCTGTTGTACCACGTGGCTTGGCATTGTCTTGCTGAAATAAGCAGGGGCGTCCATGATAACGTTGCTTGGATGGCAACATATGTTGCTCCAAAACCTGTATGTACCTTTCAGCATTAATGGTGCCTTCACAGATGTGTAAGTTCCCCATGTCTTGGGCACTAATACACCCCCATACCATCACAGATGCTGGCTTTTCAACTTTGTGCTTATAACAACCTGGATGGTTCTTTTCCTCTTTGTTCCGGAGGACACAACGTCCACAGTTTCCAAAAACAATTTGAAATGTGGACTCGTCAGACCACAGAACACTTTTCCACTTTGCATCAGGCCATCTTAGATGAGCTCGGACCCTGCGAAGCCGGCGACGTTTCTGGGTGTTGTTGATAAATGACTTTCGCTTTGCATAGTAGAATTTTAACTTGAACTTACAGATGTAGCGACAAACTGTAGTTACTGACAGTGGTTTTCTGAAGTGTTCTTGAGCCCATGTGGTGATATCCTTTACACACTGATGTTGCTTTTTGATGCAATATCACCTGAGGGATCAAAAGTCCGTAACATCGTTTACTTGCAGTGATTTCTCCAGATTCTCTGAACCTTTTGATGTAATTACTGACCGTAGATGGTGAAATCCCTAAATTCCTTGCAATAGCTCGTTGAGAAATGTTGTTCTTACACTGTTCGACAATTTTCTCACACGTTTGTTCACATAATGGTGACCCATCCTTGTTTGTGAATGACTGAGCATTTCATGGAAGCTGCTTTAATACCCAATCATGGCACCCACCTGTTCCCAATTAGCCTGTTCACCTGTGGGATGTTCCAAATACTGTAAGTGTTTGATGAGCATTCCTCAACTTTCTCAGTCTTTTTTGTCACTTGTGCCAGTTTTTTTTAAACATGTTGCAGGCATCAAATTCCAAATGAGCTAATAATTGCAAAAAATAACAAAGTTTTCCTGTTCAAATGTTAAGTATCTTGTCTTTGCCGTCTATTAAATTGAATATAAGTTGAAAATGATTTGAAAATAATTGTATTCTGTTTTTATTTACGATGTACACAACGTGCCAACTTCACTGGTTTTGGGTTTTGTAGGTTGGAGACTTAAAATCATTAAGTCAGCACATTTTCAGTTGATGTTTTGGCTTGTTTATTACTTTATTACAAGAGAGCATGCTTACTGATACCACAACTTCTGGAAAATAATGATGGATTCTCCAGTCGTGGAGGATGTTCATTTAGTTGTTGGAGTAAGATTGATGAAAAATATTGTTTGTCACTGGTTAAGTCCACGCCTCAGAGACTGCAAGCTGTTATAAAAGCCAGAGGGTACCAGTTGTACTACTAGCGCTGTACAATTTGTAGCCATGTTACAAAAGAGGTCAGTTAGAATAATACATCACGTTGGATATAGAGAATCTTCAAACCCTTTTATTTATAGAATAAAAAACATTAACATTTAATGATTTGATGCATTTGCAATCAGCTAAAATGGTGTTCAAAGCAAACTATAACCTGCTACTCAAGATTGTACAACAATTCCTCTCAACAGAAGAGGAGGAATATAACCTTAGGTCAAATCTTACGTAAAACATTTGTATGCATGTACAACACTTAAGACCTTTAGCATATCCGTATGTGGAATTAAATTATGGAATGGATTACTAAACAATGTACTAAACGTTGTAAACCTTATTGAAAATGAGATATTGTTAGTCAGCTCATGATGTCAATCATAACTTTACTGTGCTTAACTATTTATTCATGAAAACTGCTGTATTTATTCTATCGCTTAAAAAGTGTTGCATATTGAGAACAGGAAGTGAACACGTGTTTGTAATTGCTGTGAAATGGAAAAGGGGTAGGATTACTTCTAGACCTCCACCCCAGATCCCACCTCACTCCTACCCACTTCTCTAAAGTGGGCTGGCTCAAGGTGGAGGACAGAGTTAAACAACTTGCACTGAGCCTAGTCTATAAAATCCACTACACCTCCCTGATACCGAAGTACATGTCAAACTACTTCCTTAACGTAAATGACCGCCATAACCACAACACCAGGGGGAGCTCCACTAACCACGTTAAACCCAGATTCCGAACTAACAAAGGCCTTAACTCATTCTCTTTCTATGCCACATCAATGTGGAATGCGCTCCCAACAGGTATAAAAGAAAGGGCATCTCTATCCTCCCTCAAAACCGCAATAAAAGTTCACCTCCAGGCAGCTACAACCCTAAACTAACACCCTCCCCGGATTGCTAATAATCAAATGTAAACAATCAAATGCAGATACTTTTTCTTATGCCTTCTGATCTCTCTCTCTCTCTCTCTCTCTCTCTCTCTCCCTCTCTCTCTCTCTCTCTCTCTCTCTCTCTCTCTCTCTCTCTCTCTCTCTCTCTCTCTCTCTCTCTCTCTCTCTCTCTCTCTCTCTCTCTCTATGTCCACTACTTGCTGTCCATATCCTACCCCCCCCCCCCTCCACGCCCCTGATTGTAAATAATTCAATGTGATTATCTTGTTTGATGACTGTATTATGATGATAGTATATATGATAGTATATATCTGTATCATGAATCAATTTAAGTGGACCCCGACTTAAACAAGAAGAAAAACTTATTCGGGTGTTACCATTTAGTGGTCAATTGTACGGAATATGTACTTCACTGTGAAACCTACTAATAAAAGTCTCAATCAATCAATCAATCAATTATATATAGCTCTGCTTCTTCCTACTTCTTTTTGGGACATGTTGTAATGAGAACATGGAAATATGCAAAATATATGATGCATTCTACTGTAACCGTAGGCATGTTCTAAATAAACTTAAGCCATGACCAACATTTCTTCCTCAGAATTGACTGATTCCATAATCTGCTTGATTGAAAAATGAAAGTTACTGAATAACACAATTTATTTTCTTGATTTGAGTGTTTCTTAAAGGCAGAAAGTTTCCATTTGAAATTACTACGGTTTTGTGTTATGTCTGTTATCTGCTTTCTATTAAATTAAAAGCAAACTGCACTTTTTGGGGGGGAATTTTGCCCATCAGTCACAATCCTTATGTAAGACACGAACACGTTTTTATTTTTTATGCATTCTAAATAGTAAATAAATGCAATCAAAAGTCCACTGACAATGCCTATAAAGCCCGTAAAAAAACCCCCATCCAAACACCTCCCATTAAGGTTTTATATACAAGATGTAAGTATATATGTAATGTTGTAATGGGCACATTCATAATAACATTTAATATTTACATATTTTGATCATTTTAGGACTACGCGGCATATTCATTTCAAAAGTGCTTCATGGTGTTTTGTTTTTTTTCCCCCCAACTACATCACTGATAAAACATCACTTACTGTACAATATCTGCTGTCATTAGGATGCAGACTTACCATATTTTTCGGAGTATAAGTCGCACCGGAGTATAAGTCGCACCGGCCGAAAATGCATAATAAAGAAGGAAAAAAACATATATATAAGTCGCACTGGAGTATAAGTCGCATTTTTGGGGGAAATTTATTTGATAAAACCCAACACCAAGAATAGACATTTGAAAGGCAATTTAAAATAAATAAAGAATAGTGAACAATAGGCTGAATAAGTGTACGTTATATGACGCATAAATAACGAACTGAGAACGTGCCTGGTATGTTAACGTAACATATTATGGTAAGAGTCATTCAAATAACTATAACATATAGAACATGCTATACTTTTACCAAACAATATGTCACTCCTAATCGCTAAATTCGATGAATTCTTATACGTCTAGTCTCTTACGTGAATGAGCTAAATAATATTATTTGATATTTTACGGTAATGTGTTAATAATTTCACACATAAGTCGCTCCTGAGTATAAGTCGCGATCCCCGGCCAAACTATGAAAAAAAATGCGACTTATAGTCCGAAAAATACGGTATATGATTTTGTTATATTCCCATTTAGATGAAAAAGGACTCAGGAAAAGGGGGGTGTAATCAAGCGTCTTTTTGTGTCGTTTTTCCACCATTTCCGGGTCTAAATTGGCTGTCAAAGCGTACCAAGTTGTCAGACTACATCCTCATCCTTCTACTATCCAGGTGAGAGTTAAAGTTAAAGTACCACTGATAGTCACACACACAGTAGGTGTGGTGAAAGTATCCTCTGCATCTGACCCATCCCCTTGTTCCACCCCCTGGGAGGTGAAGGGAGCAGTGAGCAGCAGCGGTGGCCGCGCTCGGGAATCATTTTGGTGATTTAACCCCCAATTCCAACCCTTGATGCTGAGTGCTAAGCAGGGAGGTAATGGGTCCCATTTTTAATAGTCTTTGGTATGACTTAGCCGTGGGTTGAACTCACAACCTAAAGATCTCAGGGCGGACACTCTAACCACTAGGCCACTGAGCAGAGGCATGATTTATGATCTTCAATAAACTTCCACGAGCAGGGAAGCGAGAAAGCAGCTGACCAGTCGATCATGTCAACATAGGCACACAAGCTTGTGATAACGGCGACGCTATAGATGGTTTGTGTGTGTTAGCGCTTATAGTAATAATATCACTAATAATTGGCCAAGATTCAAGTCACAAAATGTAAATGGAGTATTGGTAGAATAGAATAGATAGAATAGAATAGAATGGACTTTATTGTCAATATATTTGCGTGTAACAAGATTAAGGACGCCAACTTAAGGTGCGGTAGTGGGAACAAATATGGGGTAAAAATAAATTAAATTACACATCAGGTAATAAAGAAAAAACTAACAATTGAAGTAAACAGACTACTATCCAATAAAAATAATAAGCAATCCTGTACAATATACAAAACACTATAGAAATACAAAATACTGTACAATATACAGAACAAGACAAGAGTACCGGAGTAATAAATAACAATCAGTATCGGACGTATTGCACTCTAAGGGTAATATTGCACAGTAGGGTATTAGGGTAGGATATTGTATAGGGGTGACCGGGGTGGTGGTTCCTCTTTAATAAGGGGAACCGGAGGGTGTGTTCTAACTATCGTGGGATCACACTCCTCAGCCTTCCCGGTAAGGTCTATTCGGGTGTGCTGGAGAGGAGGCTACGCCGGATAGTCGAACCTCGGATTCAGGAGGAACAGTGTGGTTTTCGTCCTGGTCGTGGAACTGTGGACCAGCTCTATACTCTCGGCAGGGTCCTTGAGGGTGCATGGGAGTTTGCCCAACCAGTCTACATGTGTTTTGTGGACTTGGAAAAGGCATTCGACCGTGTCCCTCGGGAAGTCCTGTGGGGAGTGCTCAGAGAGTATGGGGTATCGGACTGTCTGATTGTGACGGTCCGCTCCCTGTATGATCAGTGCCAGAGTTTGGTCCGCATTGCCGGCAGTAAGTCGGACACATTTCCAGTGAGGGTTGGACTCCGCCAAGGCTGCCCTTTGTCACCGATTCTGTTCATAACTTTTATGGACAGAATTTCTAGGCGCAGTCAAGGCGTTGAGGGGATCTGGTTTGGTGGCTGCAGGATTAGGTCTCTGCTTTTTGCAGATGATGTGGTCCTGATGGCTTCATCTGGCCAGGATCTTCAGCTCTCCCTGGATCGGTTCGCAGCTGAGTGTGAAGCGACTGGGATGAGAATCAGCACCTCCAAGTCCGAGTCCATGGTTCTCGCCCGGAAAAGTGTGGAGTGCCATCTCCGGGTTGCGGAGGAGACCCTGCCCCAAGTGGAGGAGTTCAAGTACCTCGGAGTCTTGTTCACGAGTGAGGGAAGAGTGGATCGTGAGATCGACAGGCGGATCGGTGCGGCGTCTTCAGTAATGCGGACGCCGTATCGATCCGTTGTGGTGAAGAAGGAGCTGAGCCGGAAGGCAAAGCTCTCAATTTACCAGTCGATTTACGTTCCCATCCTCACCTATGGTCATGAGCTTTGGGTTATGACCGAAAGGACAAGATCACGGGTACAAGCGGCCGAAATGAGTTTCCTCTGCCGGGTGGCGGGGCTCTCCCTTAGAGATAGGGTGAGAAGCTCTGCCAATCGGGGGGAGCTCAAAGTAAAGCCGCTGCTCCTCCACATCGAGAGGAGCCAGTTGAGGTGGTTCGGGCATCTGGTCAGGATGCCACCCGAACGCCTCCCTAGGGAGGTGTTTAGGGCACGTCCGACCGGTAGGAGGCCACGGGGAAGACCCAGGACACGTTGGGAAGACTATGTCTCCCGGCTGGCCTGGGAACGCCTCGGGATCCCCCGAGAAGAGCTGGACGAAGTGGCTGGGGAGAGGGAAGTCTGGGTTTCCCTGCTTAGGCTGCTGCCCCCGCGACCCGACTTCGGATAAGCGGAAGAAGATGGATGGATGGATGGAGAGTTCAAGATGGTGACAGCTCTGGGAAAGAAGCTGTCTCTGAGTGCTTTTTGGGTGGTTAGAGGACCTCCCATTGGCTCCGTCGTTAGCTGACTTTTGTTACGTTTATTTACAAGTTAGAATGCAAAAAAATATCTATACATCCGTCGTCATGTCTTTCAGAACGATTGTGAACGATAGGGAAAATGTCAAAAAAAAAAGTGTAGTTCCCCTTCCAACAACTGAATGAACATCCTCCAAGTCTGCTGATTCCATACTTTTCAAAGGTTGTACTTTAAATAATTTTATTATGTTGGCTTTTGTAAATAAACTTTACTTTAATCAGCAGCAGAGGATTCAGAATGTGCGCAGATGAGGTAATAAACATTTTTAAAGGTTCCTGTGTGTGTAATATTTCGCGCATGGTGAAAAAAGGGAGGGAACGGGGTGGTGTAGTTGCACTGTAGTGACAATGCTGCAATGCTGCGTGTAAAATATATGACAGTATACTTTAATATGTGGTAGGGGGGGTTACCGAGATGAAAAGAAACACATATTTATCGCCACACACCAGCACTGGTACTTACAACACAGAGTAATCCTGCCTGCAGCCACCACCATGATGATCGCAAACAACACACAGGAGCACACTGGTATTCATGTGCTCACACACACACATTTCATCTTGAGGCTTTGAGGAGTGCAGTGTTCCAAATAATGATGATACTGCAGGAACATAGGAACATATAATCTGACTTTACCCCCAAAATATTAGAAACAGCTCTGACAAGCACAATAACAAACATGTTGATACAAGCATGTGCAGGTGGGAATTGTGTTGTATAGTATTGTGTATGTGCAGTATATTTACTGCGTTGTACTGACACTGGCTGCGTATGTGCTGTATTATACGGAAAAATGCATTACATTCTAGAAAAAGTATGATTAAAAAACACAATACGAGGCCAAAGGGTTGCCTTTTATCTAGAAGTGTTCAGATACAACTTTTTCACTTCCGATATGATACTGATATTGGAGCTTTGCGTATTGGCTGACAGGGCTCGAATTTAACCCTGGCAACTGCGGCAAAAGCTGCGACCGCCCTCATCATTTGCCGTAAGTCCTAAAAAATTGACCAACATATATGCCTTTGACTTTTTACTTGTTAATGGTTTGTTTACATTGTGACGCCGGTGAGCTACGGTGTGTAGTTAGACAGACTTAGACTTCCTTTTTATTGTCATTCAAATTTGAACTTTACAGTACAGATAAAAACGAAATTTCGTTGCATTAGCTCATGGTAGTGCAGGATAAAAAAGCAATAAGGTGCAGATATAAATAAATAGATTACTGTACAGATAAATATATTGCACTTTTGCATATGCATCCAGGTTTATGGATGTATGTTATACTGTCTTTATATTCCAACCACTTAATCCATTTTTGGGGGGAGTTGAGGGGATAATTATGATGCGTTCAAGAGTCTTACGGCCTGAGGGAAGAAGCTGTTACATGCTTCGGAGGCTGCGGAACCTCTTTCTAGAGTCCAGCAGTGAAAACAGTCCTTGGTGGGTGTGGGAGGAGTCTCTGCAGATTTTCTGAGCCCTGGTCAGGCAGCGGCTTTTTGCGATCTCCTGGATAGGAGGAAGAGGAGTCCTGATGATCTTTTCCGCCGTCCTCACCACTCTCTGGAGAGACTTCCAGTCTGAGGCACTGCAGGCTCCAGTGGTTGGATGTTAGCTGCTAGCTAGCTAGCCATGTCTTAAAGCACCTCTTCCTGTGGGTGTTTCAGTGTTATAACTTCACCTTTATTGTTAGTTTTTAAGCCAAAATGCGTCCGTTCTCCCTTTTCTGTCTACAAGCTGTGTCTGTTTTTAGGTACTCTGTGATTATGTGCCGTCGAACATGCTCGTCTGCTCATAAACCAGCAATGACACGACGCGGGTGCGGGGGGGGGGACCGGTACTTTTCAGAGACGGTATCGTACCGAAAATTATTCATTAGTATCTCGGTACTTTACTAATACCGGTATACCGTACAACCCTAATGTCTATATATATATATATGTGTATACGTGTATATATATGTGTGTGTGTGTGTGTGTGTGTGTGTGTATGTATATATGTATATACAAACCCCGTTTCCATATGAGTTGGGAAATTGTGTTAGATGTAAATATAAACGGAATACAATGATTTGCAAATAATTTTCAACCCATATTCAGTTGAATATGCTACAAAGACAACATATTTGATGTTCAAACTGATAAACATTTTTTTTTTGCAAATAATCATTAACTTTAGAATTTGATGCCAGCAACACGTGACAAAGAAGTTGGGAAAGGTGGCAATAAATACTGATAAAGTTGAGGAATGCTCATCAAACACTTATTTGGAACATCCCACAGGTGAACAGGCAAATTGGGAACAGGTGGGTGCCATGATTGGGTATAAAAGTAGATTCCATGAAATGCTCAGTCATTCACAAACAAGGATGGGGCGAGGGTCACCACTTTGTCAACAAATGCGTGAGCAAATTGTTGAACAGTTTAAGAAAAATCTTTCTCAACCAGCTATTGCAAGGAATTTAGGGATTTCACCATCTACGGTCCGTAATATCATCAAAGGGTTCAGAGAATCTGGAGAAATCACTGCATGTAAGCAGCTAAGCCCGTGACCTTCGATCCCTCAGGCTGTACTGCATCAACAAGCGACATCAGTGTGTAAAGGATATCACCACATGGGCTCAGGAACACTTCAGAAACCCACTGTCAGTAACTACAGTTGGTCGCTACATCTGTAAGTGCAAGTTAAAACTCTCCTATGCAAGGCGAAAACCGTTTATCAACAACACTCAGAAACGCCGTCGGCTTCGCTGGGCCTGAGCTCATCTAAAATGGACTGATACAAAGTGGAAAAGTGTTCTGTGGTCTGACGAGTCTACATTTGAAATTGTTTTTGGAAACTGTGGACGTTGTGTCCTCCGGACCAAAGAGGAAAAGAACCATCCGGATTGTTATAGGCGCAAAGTTGAAAAGCCAGCATCTGTGATGGTATGGGGGTGTATTAGTGCCCAAGACATGGGTAACTTACACATCTGTGAAGGCGCCATTAATGCTGAAAGGTACATACAGGTTTTGGAGCAACATATGTTGCCATCCAAGCAACGTTACCATGGACACCCCTGCTTATTTCAGCAAGACAATGCCAAGCCACGTGTTACATCAACGTGGCTTCATAGTAAAAGAGTGCGGGTACTAGACTGGCCTGCCTGTAGTCCAGACCTGTCTCCCATTGAAAATGTGTGGCGCATTATGAAGCCTAAAATACCACAACGGAGACCCCCGGACTGTTGAACAACTTAAGCTGTACATCAAGCAAGAATGGGAAAGAATTCCACCTGAGAAGCTTAAAAAATGTGTCTCCTCAGTTCCCAAACGTTTACTGAGTGTTGTTAAAAGGAAAGGCCATGTAACACAGTGGTGAACACGCCCTTTCCCAACTACTTGGGCACATGTTGCAGCCATGCAATTCTAAGTTAATTATTATTTGCAAAAAAAAATACAGTTAATGAGTTTGAACAGCAAATATGTTGTCTTTGTAGTGCATTCAATTGAATATGGGTTGAAAAGGATTTGCAAATCATTGTATTCCGTTTATATTTACATCTAATACAATTTCCCAACTCATATGGAAACGGGGTTTGTACATGTATTGATCGAGTGAAATTAGAGAACAATGGTAGGTATGAAAAAACACTGACATGTTTATTGTTAACCATCTGGAATGGGCCATAACAATTTATAAACTCAAGCCCATGACGCAGTAAGTTGACTGATGCGAACGCTTTTGTTTACTGGATACTTTTTTATAGACTGAAAACGTTTATGTTCACCTTAGCTTTCAGCTAAATCTTTTAGCTTTTAACGTCCGCACTGTTTTTATTTTTATTGTCTGCATTTTAATTTTGCTTTGTTTTCTTTCATTTCACTTTGTTGTCTGTGAAGCACTTTGAGTCTGCCTTGTGTATGAAAAGCACTATACAAATAAAATTGCCTTGCCTTGCCTATGACACTTCTGCCTTAGATCCTTTGACTATTAAGTAATATGCAGCTATAATTTTTTGATACTTGTTTTAATTGACAAAATCGCTGTTTCAGACCGCAATATTGTTCAATTACGAACAAATATTACATATGTCTAGCTTACATGCTATTGTGTGCTTAGCCGTTGTGCAGCTGTTAGCTCCTTGTAGTCTATAGCCTTCCATGTTTACCTTTTGTAAATGACTTCACTAAAATAGAAGAAAAGACACCCCTACTTATATCTGAGGTTTTTACACGGACACCAATGACTTCATCCCAAGCAAGTCAGAGCTTTTCCTTCTAATACTCACACACACAACTGTCCTCGGGACAAAACCTAGTCTTTTTTGATTGCCCTAAAAAGTTTGTCCAGAAACATGCCTCGAAAGAGTGGTGGTCTTTTATTGGGGTCAGTACAGTTACAACTCAGCTGTGCTAGTTGACACTGTGGGATCCATCACTAAAGTCATCGGGAATTGTTTAATTAGTGCCTCTAAGGGCCTAATGTTGTAGTTTTTCTACACGGCTTACGTCAAATTGTCCAAAGAAATCAAATTTGGTCCACCAAAGCCGCATTAAAATCACCTGAGAGTCTGTAATCTCGTAGATTCCCCTCTAAGGAAATCCCAATTCATTAGCTTTTATTGCCAGCTGATTCAGCATGCACTGTGGGAATTCCTTAATGGAATAAACAAAGCTTCCTGTATAAAAAGAAACGCTTACCCAGCTGTCTCGTTATAACCCAAAATGAGTAGGTGGCGTTTATTTTGAGGAGATGACGTTCGCCTCCAGTAATGTGCGGTGCGTCTTGACAATGTATTGTAAGTAATTGTTAGTATCTTAATGTAACGTTAGGGGAAAAAAAACAGGAAAATATAATTTTTTGTTGTTTTTTATAGCCGGTTGCTGTAAATAATGTTTATGAAATAATATTATTTGCTTATCTTTGCATTATTTTTCTTTCTGAACAGGTCCAATTTGAAAACTGTTAAATGTTCTGGTCGAGATATGAATTCACAAGGAACAAGGAGCAATATTTTGTACTGCTATCTTACGCCCAACGTAATGATATTACCATTCAACAAGTATTGATTTTTGCCCCTTGGTTGAGTTTGAAAACGATGAAAACTAACAAAGTTTTATCCGACTATAAGAAAGAAAACATGTTTTTAAAGCACAATTGCGTATTTTTTATTTTCTTATGAAATTAATGATATGACTTTATTTGATGTTAATGGAGGCGTTTATGACAACGTTTTTCCAAAACACAATATAGCATGTGAGATATAACAGGATAATGCATACATTTGTCATTAAAAAAAAAAAAATTGTTTACAAAAAAGTGGGACCCCAAAAATTTACTGTGGGACCCCATTTTCATGACTTGACGGGGTCCCTGGGACCCCATTTTGAAAATTCCTAGCGCCAACAGTGATGGAGTATTGGTGCGTGCAAAACAGCAGCAGGCGGCTGTGGCCTGCGGGCCGGTTCTAATACTAATCAAATATCATCCCGGGGGCCATAGATAATTAATTACTTTGACACCTCTGGTTTAGACTGAAGTCACATTTTAAATAATTTGATTCCAATTGAATTCAGGATTGCCTCCTGATGTGGCCTGAATCTGATGAGAAAAAGGTCAGATTTGAAGCACTTTGGAGGGTTTACACTGGCAAAAAAAAATCAGATCTGTGTCACTTGAGGGTAAAAAAAATGGATTTGGTTTTGATTGAGACTTTTATTAGTAGATTGCACAGTACAGTACATATCCCGTACAATTGACCATTAAATGGTAAAACCCGAATAAGTTTTTCAACTTGTTTAAGTCGGGGTCCACGTTAATCAATTCATGGTATAAATTAGGGCTGTGAATCTTTGGGTGTCCCATGATTCGATTCAATATCGATTCTTGGGGTCACGATTGGGCGGGGGGTTGTTTGGTTGATATCAGCACTTCAGTCATCAACAATAATATCATCTGAGAAATGGACATTGAAACAGTGTAGGTCTGACTTCGTAGGATATGTAGTGTGTGCAGTGTAAACAGGGCCTGAGAGTGTCTTCCGTCCCTGAAATGGTTGTTAGCCAGTGAAATGTCCGACTGCAGAACTCTGATCCCCTCGTGTCTCTTGCTGTCACTTCCGATTTCTCTCATTTTCCTCACACTGGACCTCTCCCTCTCCTTACTCCGGTGCTGCTTATTCCCCATTTCCCTCCATCTACCTCCTTCTCCTGGACCTCGGCCCTTCTATTTGACTTTAGATTGGGTCATGGATTATTCATGTGGAGGTGATGCAAAACATCTGACTCTTTCTAAGCAAAAGTGTGCCTAGGAAAAAAAAAAAGCAAAAAAAAAGCAAACCCCTCCCGAAATAAATCAAGGCAAAGATAAATAAATCATCGTCATAGTTGTGGCATGTAGGAATTGTCATCAGAACACCTTCGCCAAGGACGCTCACTCCTGGCGAGGCTCGTAGCGCTGGCAGCCAGAGGAAAGACCCTGGCTGTCGGCCACGGTAGAGGACATTGAATCTCCATTCCAACTCGAGATAAAACCCATCAAAAAACGGCCTATGTACCGTTAAGTGCATTTTGGCAGGCGTTTGCTAACCTCATCTCTACTATAAATGCGATAAAATCACATCATTACATCAGGCGTGGGGTTTTACAAAGAAATGTGCAAAATGTGATGTGAAACCTTTGCAAAAATGTTTCTGAAGTCAATCGTTTGATTTATTCACTTTGGAGACACACACTGAGAACTACAAGTGTGTGTGTGTCTGTGGTGGAACAACACGATAGTCACCCCTGATGTGAGCTGGGGAAAACCTGCGTAGGATTCCCATCTGCTCAGCACCACAGTTATGGCTCGGATCCAATATGTAAACACACGAAAAACCCATTCACAAAGTCGTTCAGACTGAGTGTGTGGCGCCTGAGAAACTCCTCAGTCGACTCGCACAAGTTTATTTTGAAGCATCTTAGAGCTTTAGAAGTCACCTAAGACAAAAGTCATTGGGCTAGTTATCAGTACTTCAAGGCACCCAGTTGCACCTTCTTCATGGCCAAAGTTTTAAAAAGGATGTTCCCAAACTGTAAAAGTCTGAGTGTCAAGGGTATGATAGCCTCCACATTTGGTGGTACAACATAGTGGTGCAAAATGGTGGTACAAAAAGGCAACCATTAGTTTCTTTTAAAGCAGGGGTGTCCAAACCTTTTGATTTGGGGCCCGCATTGGGCTAAACAAATTTGGCCGGGGGCTGAAAGCATGTAAAGTAACTACAGTATATATATGTACTCACATATATAGTCTATACGTATACATATGTATATATGTATACTAGGGCTGCAACAACTAATCGATTAAATCGATTAAAATCGATTATTAAAATAGTTGCCGATTAATTTAGTCATCGATTCGTTGATCTATGCTATGCGCATGCGCAGAGTTTATTTTTTTAAATTTAATAAACCTTTATTTATAAACTGCAACATTTACAAACAGCTGAGAAACAATAATCAAAATAAGTATGGTGCCAGTATGCAGTTTTTTTCAATAAAATTCTGGATAGGATAGAAATGTAGTTTGTCCTTTTTATACGATTATTAATCGATTAATCGAAGTAACAATGGACAGATTAATCGATTATAAAATTAATCGTTAGTTGCAGCCCTAATATATACACTTATATAGTATATAAATATATATGTGTACATTAGGGTTGTACGGTATACCGGTATTAGTATAGTACCGCGATACTAATGAATCATATTCAGTACTATACTGCCTCTAAAAAGTACCGGTGTCATTGCTGGTTTACGAGCAGACGAGCATGTTCGGCAGCGCACATTCACGGAGTACTTACAAGCAGACACAGTGTGTAGACAGAAAAGGGAGAACGGATGCATTTTGGCTTAAAAACTAAAGATAAAGGTGAAGTTATAACACTGTAACACCCTCAGAAAGATATGCTTTAAGACATGGCTAGCCGGCTAGCGGCTAAAGTCCAGCCGCAGTCGGCAGTGTTTTGGCTACTTCTAAATCACTAATCCTCGCCTCCATGGCGACAATTAAAGTACGTTTCTTACAAATATCATCCCTGCAGGACGAGGAATAGCTAAACATGCTTCACTACACACCCTAGCTCACCGGCGTCAAAATGTAAACATACGTCATTGGTGGATCTACACCTGACATCCACTGTAATGATACCAAGTACAGTAACGTATCTAGTCGATAACACTATGATTACATCAATATTTTTTAGCATCACAAAATCTTATTTCGTTTTTTCAAAGTTTATATTATGTTTATTAACTCAGGAAATACGTCCATGGACAACATGAGAACTTTGAATATGACCAATGTATGATCCTGTAACTACTTGGTATCGGATTGATACCCAAATTTGTGATATCATCCAAAAATAATGTAAAGCATCCAAACAACAGAAGAATAAGTGATTATTACATTTGAACAGAAGTGTAGTTAGAACATGTTAAAAGAGAAAGTAAGCAGATATTAACAGTAAATGAACAAGTAGATTAATAATACATTGTCTACCGCCTGTCCTTAATAATGTTGACATAATAATAGAATGATAAATGACACAATATGTTATTGCATATGTCAGCCGACTAAATTAAGAGCCTTTGTTTGCTTACTTACTACTAAAAGACAAGTTGTCTAGTATGTTCACTATTTTATTCAAGGACACACTTGCAATAAGAATTTTTTGTGAAAATAAAGCCAATAATGCCATTTTTTGTGGTCCCCTTTTATTTATAAAAAAGTATCAAAGTACCGAAATACATTTTGGTATAGGTACCAAAATATTGGTATCGGGACAACTTAAATACACATATATAGTATATACATTTATATGTGAACATATTTGTATACATGTGCATACTGTATTATATTAACATAATGGATATATACACTACCGTTCAAAAGTTTGGGGTCACATTGAAATGTCCTTATTTTTGAAGGAAAAGCACTGTACTTTTCAATGAAGATAACTTTAAACTAGTTTTAACTTTAAAGAAATACACTCTATACCAGGGGTCGGCAACCCAAAATGTTGAAAGAGCCATATTGGACCAAAAATACAAAAACCAATCTGTCTGGAGCCGCAAAAAATTAAAAGCCATATTACATGTGTCATGAGATATAAATGTAATTAAGAGGACTTAAAGGAAACTAAATGACCTCAAATATAGCTACAAATGAGGCATATGCAATATGTACATATCGCTAGCCTAAATAGCATGTTAGCATCGATTAGCTTGCAGTCACGCAGTGACCAAATATGTCTGATTAGCACTCCACACAAGTCAATAACATCAACAAAACTCACCTTTGTGCACTCATGCCCAACGTTAAAAGTGTGGTGGACAAAATGAGATAGAAAAAGTGGCATAAAACACGTCCTAGAAAGTCGGATAAAGTTATACATGGAAACAAACTATACGGCGAGTTCAAGGACCGCCAAAATTAGTAGGACAAAACGGCGCTCGCCAAATACTCGAATCAGTGAAGCATGTTTAATATAAACAGTGTGATTTATAACAATTAGCGAGGTTTATGTCATGTTTGTCCTCCCACAGAAAACATTCTGAAACAAAAAAATTGATTTTTTTCCCCTCATCTTTTTCCATTCTTCATACATTTTTGAAAAATCTCCAGAGAGCCACTAGGGCGGCGCTAAAGAGCCGCATGCGGCTCTAGAGCCGCGGGTTGCCGACCCCCGCTCTATACATTGCTAATGTGGTAAATGACTATTCTAGCTGCAAATGTCTGGTTTTTGGTGCAATATCTACATAGGTGTATAGAGGCCCATTTCAAGCAACTATCACTCCAGTGTTCTAATGGTACAATGTGTTTGCTCATTGGCTCAGAAGGCTAATCGATGATTAGAAAACCCTCGTGCAATCATGTTCACACATCTGAAAACAGTTTAGCTCGTTACAGAAGCTACAAAACTGACCTTCCTTTGAGCAGATTGAGTTTCTGGAGCATCACATTTGTGGGGTCAATTAAATGCTCAAAATGGCCAGAAAAAGAGAACTTTCATCTGAAACTCGACAGTCTATTCTTGTTCTTAGAAATGAAGGCTATTCCACAAAATTGTTTGGGTGACCCCAAACTTTTGAACGGTAGTGTAAATAATATACCTGGTAAGTGGATATTAAGAGTATGTGAAAGTTTGACTCCTACGTCCTTTACTTCCGTGACGACCTTCCTAAAGTTTTGTAATCAATCAGAAATATCAAGCAGCTAAAATGCGCCCAACATGCATAAGTGTGGAGGGTGTTTTGCATTTTTCACATCATGCATTGCAAGGGATTCAAATGGGTTTAATTTAGAATTATCTAAAATGTTCAGTGAGCAGGTTGTGTTATGTGTGACCATGTGTGTTGACTTTTTGTGTTAGTTTTTTGCGCTATGAGTGTGAAAGCTTGTTTGGATTGGGTCAGATATAAAAATGCTATGATGTCTAGAAATAAATGTGCAATTCATGGTTATCAACATGAATTACTCCCGATGTCCGCAAGATGGCGGTAAAGTGGCAGAAGTTATACTTATAATATTTAGATATTTAGAATTAAGTTAGAGGCACCCCGCGGGCCAGATTCCTTATTAAACTTGTGACGTCTCACGGGCCAAAAAATGAACACGCCGGCGCGCTGCATTTGGTCCGCGGACCGTAGTTTGGACACTCCTGCTTTAAAGGTAGCACCCCATGAGTGACAAACCCGTGTAACGCGAACGGTGCAATCTGCACACGGTCACTGTTTGTACCCATACCAAGGCTGAAAAGTAGAGGTACTGTATGTTTCCAGGCTGTAGAAGTTAATAGTCTACTGTATTATTCAGTACCTAAGACTTTACAATCACCATGGGCCAACTATTATACCCCATCAATGTGCAGTCTAGTACCCCATAGTGCTGATTATTGTGTTCCCAAGTAACACTTCGTAAAACCGTTCTAAACTGTAGAAGTCAAGAATCAAGACTAAAAGGTATGTAAATCTGTACCTTTAGGTGTACCACACCAGTGAATAATTATCCTAATCTTTAATGTGTAGTGTAGTTCCCATGTGGGCTGATTGCATTCCAAGGTAACTTCTTGTACATATTCCAGAGCTAAAAAGGGTCAAGGTATGTTCCCCAACTGTTCATTCATTTCAATTTTCTTTATTTAACCAGGTAAAAACTCATTGAGATTAAAATCGCTTTTACAAGTGCCACCTGGCCAAAAGGGCAGCAAAAATTGTTTTCAAAAATACATATAACAACAAATAAGAAGTAGCAGTCCCACACTTTAGTTAAAAGCACACATTACTTTCAACATAAACATAAATATGATCCTTTTTGACTGTACTTAAATGTATAATAGCCTGTATTTATATTATTCACATGTGAATAATGCTGTATAATAGACTGTATTTATATTATTCACATGTGAATAATAATGTATAATAGACTGTATTTATATTATTCACATGTGAATAATGCTGTATAATAGACTGTATTTATATTATTCACATGTGAATAATGCTGTATAATAGACTGTATTTATATTATTCACATGTGAATAATGCTGTATAATAGACTGTATTTATATTATTCACATGTGAATAATGCTGTATAATAGACTGTATTTATATTATTCACATGTGAATAATAATGTATAATAGACTGTATTTATATTATTCACATGTGAATAATGCTGTATAATAGACTGTATTTATATTATTCGCATGTGAATAATGCTGTATAATAGACTGTACTTATATTATTCACATGTGAATAATGCTGTATAATAGACTGTATTTATATTATTCACATGTGAATAATGCTGTATAATAGACTGTATTTATATTATTCACATGTGAATAATAATGTATAATAGACTGTATTTATATTATTCACATGTGAATAATAATGTATAATAGACTGTACTTATATTATTCACATGTGAATAATGCTGTATAATAGACTGTATTTATTTTATTCACAGGTGAATAATAATGTATAATAGACTGTATTTATATTATTCACATGTAAAAAAATACCTAAGTGTTTATTGTTTATTGTGAGCGAACTGTAAATTACTTTCTATTCTATTCTAAACATAAAAACACGCAACAGGTAAAAAAAAAAAAAGTTTCAATAATAACAATTTAAAGACATGTACAGTGCCCAATAGAAACAGCTTGTCAATCTTTTAAAATGGCCTGGAATTCCCCTAAAATGATCAGTTCAGGTAGCCTCACATCCTTTTGTAATTTAATCCATGATCATGGAGCAGCAAATCTGAAGGCTTTTTTTTTTACCGGGACTTGTGTTGGCTCAAGGAACCAACACACCAACGATGTCTTGTGACCGCAAACTGTAGCGACTGGAGTCTCTACACATTAAAAAAAATAAAAAATAGGGGGGAACTAGACCAAGAAGTGATTTATAGATAAAAACCATCCATCGAGAAAGTCTGCGAACTGACAAAGATCAAATCAAATCAAATCAACTTTATTTATAGAGCACATTTAAACTTTACCACAGGGGTAGCCAAAGTGCTGAACAATGGGCAGGTTAAAAGATAATACGAGTACCGAGCAAACACAACACAACACAAACAGAACACGATAAAAAATAAATCAATAAAATAAATAAAACATAAAAACAGGTTCACAGCAGGTGTATTATTGGGCGCCATTGCAGGATGGATATCACTCAGTGTTAAAAGCCATGGAATAAAAGTATGTTTTTAAGAGAAATTTAAAAACAGGAAGAGAGGAGGCTTGTCTAACACTCAGAGGTAGGTCGTTCCAGAGCTTGGGAGCAGCAGCGGCGAAAGCTCTGTCACCTGTAAGCTTCAGCCTTGTGTCAGGGACCGTTAGTAGCAGCTGATCGGCTGATCTTAGGGATCGGGTGGGGCAGTAAGGCGGACGGAGGTCGGAGAGATATGTTGGCGCGAGGTTGTTTAGACATTTAAAAACAAATAAAAGGAGTTTAAAGTTGATTCTGTAACGCACAGGGAGCCAGTGAAGGGACGCTAATATAGGGGTGATGTGCTCACGTCTGCGGGTCTGTGTTAGCAGACGAGCAGCAGAGTTCTGCACGAGCTGAAGGCGGGCAAGGGAGGCCTGGCTAATGCCTACATACAGGGCATTGCAGTAGTCTAAACGATTCGAGATAAAGGCGTGGATTAATGTCTCGAGATCATGTCCTGATAGAAGTGGTTTCACTTTTGCTATTTGGCGTAATTGATAAAAGCTTTTTTGAACGACGCTGCTGATTTGTTTTTCGAATTTAAAATCTGAGTCGAACTTTACCCCCAGGTTTGTGACACAGTCGCTGAGATACGGGGTCAGAGTGCAACGTTGGGGGAGGGAGAGCGACTTGGACCGAACAACATAACTTCTGTTTTGTCTTCATTTAGGCTCAGGAAGTTAGCTGAAAGCCAGGCTTTGATGTCGTGCAGGCAGTCAATAAGACGTTGAAACGTGTTATTTTGGTTGATGGACAGTTTGCCTTTGCATACAAAGTGCAATGGTGGACAAGGTTGCCACAGCCAGCAATAAAAACATAAGGCACAGTGACATACAGTGTCCAGTTTTTTGATTGAGTGTCTGGTGCATTAACTGTAAAAGTTGAGTGTCAAGAGTTCATTTGTAACAGCCACTCCAGAGACCAAATATTATATACATCTCTTTTGAGTCTAGTTGCTCATAGAGTTGTTGTTTTTTTCAAGGTAATTTGTTGTATAATTATACAGGGCCAATAAAGTTCCGGGTATGTTCCTATGCTGTACAAGATAAGGGTAAATAATCAGTACCTTTAAGGTTACCAGACAAGAAACCAACTATTGTTACAATATGGATGCAGTCTAGTACCACATAGGGCTAATTATTATACTCTGTGGCAGGATTGCCCACGTTTTAGTTTGTACACCTTCTCATTCAATGGGTTTTCTTTATTTTCATGACTAATTACATTGTAGATTGTCACTGAAGGCATCACAACTATGAATGAACACATGTGGAGTTATGTACTTAACAAAAAAAGGTGAAATAACCGAAAACATGTTTTATATTCTAGTTTCTTCAAAATAGCCACACTTTGCTATGATTACCTTTTTGCACAGTCTTGGCATTCTCTCGATGAGCTTCAAGAGGTAGTCACCTGAAAGGGTTTTCATAGTGTCATAGTTATGATGCTTTCAGTGTCAATCTACAATGTAAATAGTCATGAAAATAAAGAAAACACATTGAAATGAGAAGGTGTGTCCAAATTGTTGGCCTGTACTGTATATATATATATATATATATATATATATATATATATATATATATATATATATATATATATATATATATATATATATATATATATATATATATATGTGTATATATGTATATATATATATATATGTATATATATATATATATATATATATATATATATATATATATATATATATACATATATATATATATATATATGTATATATATATATATATATATATACATATATATATATATATATATGTATATATATATATATATATATATATATATATATATATATATATATATATATATATATATATATATATATATATATATATATACCAAAGTTAATTGTGCTACTACATGATTAATTTTTGTACAATATCTAGGGACTCAAAGTTCTCTAACTGCAAAAGTTGAGGGTCTAGAAAATCGTGCCATTATACCCCGTATAGTACAGTCTAGTATCTTACAGGCCAGACTATCTTACGCCAAGCTAACTATGCATCTGAACTGAGGAGGGCTAAAAAGTTGCAGGTATGTTTCCGGGCTATAAATATGTGTAGAATGTATACCTAGCGTAGAGTACCCCCCCCCCCCCCTTGTGCTATTACTAAGCTAGTCTAGTCTAGGGCTGAAACTAATAATTTTTTTGATAGTCGATTAGTCATCGACTATCTTCATGATTAGTCGACTAGTCATCGACTATCTTCATGATTAGTCGACTAGTCGGATAATAAAGCGTACACATCTTTTTAATGGTTCTAATTTTTCCATCCACATTTAAATGCAGCTTACGTTATTTTAGGCATGTGCTTACAAACAAGAAAGATGACTAGTAATTCATAAATATTTATTCATACCGTAACTGTGCTGCTCATTCAGCTGTTACAAAAATTTTAATTACTATTAAAATGTCGTTCGTTTAAAAGCAAGGAAAGGCAAAGTGTTTAAAAAACAACAATTAACCGTGTTTATGTGTTCAAAACAGTTAAAAGAGCAGCAATGAAAACAAAACAAAAATAAAAAATCTAATTTTCTCAAAATCAAAAGCATTTTGTGATGTTTAAAAAGCAGCACACTTGTATGTTGACTATCTTGACCAGTATTCCATAGGGCTTGTTAATGTATTCCTAATAACTAACTAGTACCTTTCCCAAGGTCCAAAAAGCTTTGCGACATGTTGCTAACCTAGTCTTCTTTTTCCTTTTTGAAACCCAAGGAAAAAAAAAAAATATCTTCCTCAAATGCAAATTCCAGAATTCCAGAATGCCAATTAAGTGATGCACCCAACCGTCCATGCGGCGTCATTTCCCAGATGTGATGCACAGCAAGACACCGTCGTCTTGATTTATACAGTAATTTAAAGAAAACTCTGCTACGATGCGTAAAATAGAGCGTGTGCACAAAGTATTATTGGGTTCATGATGAATTATCGGCAGAGTGAGGAGCACGCTTTCTGCAATTTTTCCAGTTTCTTGATACAAAGCCGGCTGCTTTTTTCTTTATTGACATAATCTTAAACCTTTTTTTTTTGAGACAATGATTGTTTATGTATTTAATATTTGTTTACTTACTTATGGTATTATATTTAATTATTATTTATTTATTCACTGTTCCCTTACAAACGGAGAGCAAGTAAGTGGGATGAAAAGGGGTAGGATTAAATAACTCTGCTTCCTCCTACTCCTTTTTCGTGAAAGTTTATTCTGGATCATAAATAATGCCTCTCACCTTGACAGTAGAAAGATGAGAACATAATCTGACGAGTTGGTCAACTTTGGCAACCAATTTAGACCCGGAAGTGGCGAGAAAGACACAAAAAGATTCTTGGTTCTTTGCAAGCATTATGAGTCATTCTTCAACTAAACAGGAATATATGAACATCCTATCAATCCTATTGACAGCAGACCTTGCACAGTAAGTGATGTTTTATTATATTTGTTGGCTCTCATGTGAGTAGTAATCAGTGATGTTGTTAAAGGAAAACGCAACCGTGATGCATTTTTTAAATTAATGCGCTGCGTATGCTTAAAATGATCAAAATACTGTACATAAATATTAAATGTTATCTATGTGCTTGTTACTACATTACGTATATACTTAACATCCATCCATCCATATAATAATTACTTTTGAGGGTACCACTCCAATGACTCTCTAGAGAGGTACCAGTTTGGAAGACGCGCTAGCTATTACAAGTCGTGACTTGGGGTGGACCACTCTTCTATGCATCAGTTGGTCACGTATGTGTGTTGTCGTCTTGTCTATATGCAAGAAGATCCCTCCACGACCGTCTGCTGCTTTCCCGATGGACCGGACTCTGAAATTATTTATCTAATGATTCAATAATTGTACCCACTCAGCATCCATCGCGGCCCCTTCCTAAGGTTTCTCCTTTTTCCCAGCTCAGGCCAAGGGTTCAGATCAGGGGATGTCGTCGTGGTTTGTGAAGGCCCTTTGAGGCACTTGTAATTTAAGGCTATATAAATTAAAATAATAATAATAATAATGGATTAGATTTTATATAGCGCTTTTCTATTATTAGATACTCAAAGCGCTCACAGAGAAGTGGGAACCCATCATTCATTCACACCTGGTGGTGGTAAGCTACATTTGTAGCCACAGCTGCCCTGGGGTAGACTGACGGAAGCGAGGCTGCCAATTTGCGCCTACGGCCCCTCCGACCACCACCTATCATTCATTCATCATTCATTCACCAGTGTGAGCGGCACCGGGGGCAAGGGTGAAGTGTCCTGCCCAAGGACACAACGGCAGCAAATTGGATGTCAAGAGGCGGGGAGCGAGCCTGCCACCCTCAGGTTTCTGGCACGGCCGCTCTAACCACTACGCCATGCCGCATTGTGATTGATTGATTGATATTATACCCTTCAAAGTGAAGTCTAGTACCCCATAGAGCTGAGATTTATATTCCAAGGTAGCTGGGCTAAAAATGTCCCAAATGTTCCCAAGGTGTAGAAATCAAGGGTCAACTATGTACCATCAGTACTTTTGACAACACCACTAGTGACAAGCCAGTAACACTTTGTAGAGCGGATTTTTGTACTCCAGGACAAAGTGCTGTGCCTTTTCCAGGACCAAAAAAGTCTGATCGAGAGTATATCATCAGTACTGTTGAGGGCACCAAGCCAGTGAAATGCTTTGTAGAGTTAGGGGTTTACAGTTCCTAGAATTGCATGGTGGATTGAGCTGCATGTTGCACATGTTGTTGTGGTTTGTGAGGCCCTTTGAGGCACTTGTAATTTAAGGCTATAGAAATTGTGATTGATTGATTGATATTATACCCTTCAAAGTGAAGTCTAGTACCCCATAGAGCTGATTGTTGTATTCCAAGGTAACTGGGCTAAAAATGTCCCAAATGTTCCCAAGGTGTAGAACTCAAGAGTAATCAGTACTTTTGACAAAACCACTAGTGACAAACCAGTAAAACTTTGTAGAGCGGATTTTTGTACTCCGGGACAAAGTGTTGTGCCTTTTCCATGACCAAAAACTTCTGATCCAGAGTATATCATCAGTACTGTTGAGTGTACCAAGCCAGTGACATGTTTTGTAGCGGTAGGGGGTTTACAGTTCCTAGAATTGCATGGTGGATTGAGCTGCATGTTGCACATGTTGTTGTGGTTTGTGGAGCCCTTTGAGGCACTTGTGATTTAAGGCTATAGAAATTGTGATTGATTGATTGATATTATACCCTTCAAAGTGAAGTCTAGTACCCCATTGAGCTGATTGTTGTATTCCAAGGTAACTGGGCTAAAAATGTCCCAAATGTTCCCAAGGTGTAGAACTCAAGAGTCATCAGTACTTTTGACAACACCACTAGTGACAAACCAGTAAAACTTTGTAGAGCGGATTTTTGTACCCCAGGACAAAGTGTTGTGCCTTTTCCAGGACCAAAAACTTCTGATCCAGAGTATATCATCAGTACTGTTGAGGGTACCAAGCCAGTGAAATGTTTTGTAGCGGTAGGGGGTTTATAGTTCCTAGAATTGCATGGTGGATTGAGCTGCATGTTGCACATATTGTTGTGGTTTGTGAAGCCCTTTGAGGCACTTGTAATTTAAGGCTATAGAAATTGTGATTGATTGATTTATATTATACCCTTCAAAGTGAAGTCTAGTACCCCATTGAGCTGATTGTTGTATTCCAAGGTAACTGGGCTAAAAATGTCCCAAATGTTCCCAAGGTGTAGAACTCAAGAGTCATCAGTACTTTTGACAACACCTCTAGTGACAAGCCAGTAAAACTTTGTAGAGCAGGTTTTTGTACTCCTGGACAAAGTGACGTACCTTTTCCAGGACCAAAAGCGTCTGATCCAGAGTACATCATCAGTACTGTTGAGTGTACCAAGCCAGTGAAATGTTTTGTAGCGGTAGGGGGTTTACAGTTCCTAGAATTGCATGGTGGATTAAACTGCATGTTGCACATGTTGTTGTGGTTTGTGAAGCCCTTTGAGGCACTTGTAATTTAAGGCTATAGAAATTGTGATTGATTGATTGATATTATACCCTTCAAAGTGAAGTCTAGTACCCCATAGAGCTGATTGTTGTATTCCAGGTAACTGGGCTAAAAATGTCCCAAATGTTCCCAAGGTGTAGAACTCAAGAGTCATTAGTACTTTTGACAACACCACTAGTGACAAACTAGAAAAACTTTGTAGAGCAGGTTTTTGTACTCCTGGACAAAGTTTTGTGCCTTTTCCATGACCAAAAACTTCTGATCCAGAGTATATAATCAGTACTGTTGAGGGTACCAAGCCAGTGAAATGTTTTGTAGCGGTAGGGGGTTTACAGTTCCTAGAATTGCATGGTGGATTAAGCTGCATGTTGCACATGTTGTTGTGGTTTGTGAAGCCCTTTGAGGCACTTGTGATTTAAGGCTAAAGAAATTGTGATTGATTGATTGATATTATACCCTTCAAAGTGAAGTCTAGTACCCCATAGAGCTGATTGTTGTATTCCAAGGTAACTGGGCTAAAAATGTCCCAAATGTTCCCAAGGTGTAGAACTCAAGAGTCATCAGTACTTTTGACAACACCTCTAGTGACAAGCCAGTAAAACTTTGTAGAGCGGATTTTTGTACTTCAGGACAAAGTGACGTGCCTTTTCCAGGACCAAAAACTTCTGATCCAGAGTATATCATCAATACTGTTGAGTGTACCAAGCCAGTGAAATGTTTTGTAGCGGTAGGGGGTTTATAGTTCCTAGAATTGCATGGTGGATTGAGCTGCATGTTGCACATGTTGTTGTGGTTTGTGAAGCCCTTTGAGGCACTTGTAATTTAAGGCTATAGAAATTGTGATTGATTGATTGATATTATACCCTTCAAAGTGAAGTCTAGTACCCCATAGAGCTGATTGTTGTATTCCAGGTAACTGGGCTAAAAATGTCCCAAATGTTCCCAAGGTGTAGAACTCAAGAGTCATCAGTACTTTTGACAACACCACTAGTGACAAACCAGTAAAACTTTGTAGAGCGGATTTTTGTACTCCAGGACAAAGTGTTGTGCCTTTTCCAGGACCAAAAACGTCTGATCCAGAGTATATCATCAGTACTGTTGAGTGTACCAAGCCAGTGAAATGTTTTGTAGAGTTAGGGGGTTTACAGTTCCTAGAATTGCGTGGTGGATTGTATCGAATGCCTTGAGCAGCATTTTGCTCACCTTTGCCTGATAAAATATTGAATTCCTTTTCAAGAAGAAAGAATACACTAAAAAGGTGGCTAAAAAAGACAATACTAATACTTTATGAAAAATAATTTGTCACTTTTGGTTGCAGATGTATTTAACTTTATGGGTGGCGACACGCAGAAGTCCCTCCTGCCTGGTTCCCATCCTCATCCTGTCCTCATCCAGACTCACTGGCCGCCTCTGGCTGATACTCGCCCCCTTCCCTCCCTCCCTCCCTCCCTTTCCCTCTCCTCCATTCTCCTCCCGTTTACTCCCTCCCCCCTCTTTCTCGTTTTGGTGGCGCTGTGCGCAAAGCTCCAGCGCCGGACTGGACTGAACTGGACGCAGTTTGACAGTCCGAACGAGCGCCGCTGCAAGGAAACAGGGGGGTTAGCGGTGGTCCACGTCGCTCCAAAAAGGGGGGAAGCGAACCAGACATGGATGTTTAAATGCTTTGCATCGGTCACTCTCTAGTTTATTTCCCCCCCCCCACCAAATCTCTCCCTCATGTAGATGTTGCCGCCTTTTAATGAGAGCTGCTCCATGTCTCCCATCACTTTATAACCGCCACAAGATGAGGATTTCTTCTCGCCACTGGTTTTTGTTGATATTTTGGGGCTTGTGGGGACTGTCGCTGGGTGCTTTCCCGAGCAGCGTTCAGATAGGTAAGTGTTTCAATTCAAAGAATGGACCGTGCATGGATGTGTGTGTGTGTGTGAGTGTGGATGTCCGAGCTTCAGAGTGGTGAATGTGCAGGGTTTTTTTTTCTCCACCCCCCTGCACACAATATAGCAGTTTTTCCCCCGTGCATATGTGCGTATAATATTTCAAAACAAATCTTAATTGGGTTGTGTGGATGCAAAAAACACACCCTTGCAGGCGAGGAGAGTGTGCATCCCAGCGCACTGCAGCAAAGTGAGCCTTTTCTCCATGCAGTCTGCATGTGCGTTTAACGTGTGCGTGCGTTGCAATTAACCACAATCATCTAAAAACCTACGGTTCACTTTCATATAGAACATCATGGAGAGAGAGGAGCAGAGTATGACCTTTTGATTGCTTACGAACACCAGTTTGTTCTCAATGTTCTCGATTGAATTTGTTGAAACTGACTTTTGGGGGTGTTTTTTTAAATTTATTTTTATCTGCCACACTCCCCGCCACAAGCTGTTTTGGTGATTCATCTTGTCTCTTTACATTATGTGATGCTCAATAGTACCCTGGGGCAGGTCAGAGGTCAGGTTGTGTTATGGAAGCACACACAGCTGGACCGTAGGCGGCTTAAACAAGGTGGCATGCTTGTTTTTTGTGTTTGTTGAAGTAAAACTAGCGACAAGTCAGTGGGTGCTCTAGGAGTGTTTTGCTAGGGCTGCGTTGGTCCAAATCAGACGGCAAACAGTCTAAGGCAGGGGTGTCCAAAGTGCGGCCCGGGGGCCATTTGCGGGCCGCGGCTAATTGTTTACCGGCCCGCCACACATTCTGGAAATACTATTGTAAAAATAAAAAAGAACATTAAAAAAAAGTGGAATGAGGTGAAATCTAACGAGAAAAAGTTGCAATGTTGACACAAAAGCTGCCATGTAGGCTGTTTTTTTTCTTTTGTCTTTATTTTTATTTTTTTGCCATTGCTAAAAAAAAAAAAATAATGACAAAAAAATCCATGTTAGTATGAATTATTTTCAGGGCTCCTATTACTTCAAATATTTCACTTTAAAATGTTTTATGTGGTAAATATTGCATATATTGTGTTGTAGCCGTATAAAAACATCAACGTTTTCTTTGACAAAAGCGCATAAAACAAACAAAATAATAGTTCCAGCATAAAATCGACAGATATATCTGAAGTTGATCTCGTAACTTAAGCGTTGAAAGTAAAAGAAAAACCTAATACAAATGTATCACTTTATGAGTGGGGCACCTTTTGGATCCCAAATATATTTAGTGATTTTTTATTGATCTTTTCACTGTGATTACTCAAAAATATGAAAGAATTCAAATCAATGGTGTCCTGCATTATTGATCTTTTAGGGCTCTAATTACTAAATACTGCATATTTCAGTTTTACTCTTAAAAAAAACTAAGTTGTTTTTGACAGAAAAGCCATAAAACATTTTTTAAAATTTATATGACCTTATATCAACTTGAAGTTGATATAGAGATTTACTGTAAGTGTTAAATAATTAAAAAATAATAATAATCTGACTTATTTTTAACATTTTAATGACTGAGACCCTTTATAGTCCCCGAGACCCCTAAATATAAAATAAATAAAAAATCCATATATTTTGTTATGGTTTGAAAATGAAAAATATCAAAATGGCCCCCACATGCTTTAATTTTTCCGTGTGCGGCCCTCGGTGGAAAAAGTTTGGACACCCCTAGTCTAAGGGGTATGATTACTCAGCAGAAAACAAGTAACGAGAGTGGGGTTTTTTTTGCATTTCTTCACATTAAACGATTTAAATGCTATAATGTGCATGCCAAGCCACTAGTTGGCGACCTCACTTCGTAGAGTAACTTTACATGCATGGGCATTGCTATTTAACTGTCTTTTAAATAGGTTTTGTCCGCATAAACTGTGTATGGGTTTTGACTGTGAGGTATTGAAGTCATGTGACATAGCATTGCCATTGCTCGCTGTGCCTTGACATTCTGTGTGCCAATCCCTGAGTGGAACTGCAGTTGTGTAGCCTTAGGGCGGGGGTCAGCAACCTAGTGGCTCCCTGGAACATTTTTAAAAAAGGATTGAAAATGGAAAAAGATGGGGGAAGAATACTTTTTTAGTTTTAGTATGGTTTTTGTTTGAGGACAAACATGACACAAACCTTCCCAATTGTTAGAAAGCCCAGTGTTTAATATGTTTGTGTGTATGCGTCACTGATGATAATATTTGGTGAACATCGTTTTGTCCTACTAATTTCCCTAGTTCTTGAACTCACCATAGTGAGGACTGTGACGCAGCAGTTTGTTTACATGTAAAATCTTCCACTCCTTCTTTGTCTCATTTTGTCCACCAAACATTTTATACTGTGCGAGAATGCACAAAGGTGCGCTTTGTTGATGTTATTGACTCTTTGGAGTGCTAATCAGGCATATTTGGTCAGTGCATGACTGCAAGCTAATCAGTGCTAACATGCTATTTAGGTTAGCTGTATGTACATATTGCATCATTATGCCTCATTTGTAGGTATAGTTGAGCTCATTTAATATCCTTTACTTTTAACCTCTTTGTACATAATTTAGTTTTGCATGTCTCATGACACATTATCTGTATGTAATTTTGGCTGCATTTCAGATAGTTATGTGCCATGTTGTTCCAGACCGCAGCAAACATTACCTAGCTTGCCAAAGATTGTAATACATCTATTAAAAGCTGTTTCCTTTAACTTGGACACACACATCTATTCATTTGGCCATTAAAAGCCAGTAATTTCCAGGAGTTATCTCACCTTGTGAGTAGCCTCTGATTTAGTAATGGTTTCTAATGTTGTAAAAATGTGTAAAATAAATATTTCGCATTTCTGTCAACAAAGATTTGCTTCAGTCTGTGACACATAGTCATTTTGATAGTAGACTATTGTAGCTAATATAGACACTTACATCATGGGTTGCCATCACACATATATACGGCTTTTAATTTTTTGCGGCTCCAGCCAGATTTGTTTTTTTATTTTTGGTCCAATATGGCTCTTTCAACGTTTTGGGTTGCCGACCCCTGCCTTAGGGGTATGATTACTCAGCAAAAAAACAACTAAAAACAAGTGTTGTTTTTTTTGTTGCATTTATTTACATAAAACGACTGCAAATACTATAATGCGAATGCCAGGCCAGTAGTTCGCGACATCACTTCGTTGTGTAACTTTACACACATTTGCACTAATCCCAAACGGTCTTTTGAATAGCTTTTTTTCTGCACCTTTGTAAGGATTTAGACTGTGAGTTATGATAGTCATGTGACATAGTAGCATTGCTAATGTTAGCTCTGCTAGGGCATCTCCTGTGTGTCGAACATCGAGTTGAACTGCAGGTTTGGAACTAATGAATTTAGTTCTAGGGTTGCACAAAAAAATCGATACACATCTGAATTGCAATTTTTTATCAATCCCAATTCGAAATCGATCCATAAATAAAAATATATTTATTTTTTTGTCTTTTAATTTAGAATCCATCTTTAAAAAATGTTTTTAGGCCATCTATATGCAACAGTCACATTTCTAACCTGTAACCTGTTTTGGGAATGTTTTATTATAATTTTTAAACCAAATTATACATTTCAAGACTCTGTTTGAATTGAGAATTCACACCCCTGGTGGGTTCGCAGGACAATAACCAAGCAAAAATGTGATGTTTTCTTTAAAAATCCAACAATTGAAAAAGTTCAAAATTCAATATTACCATGTGCGGGAAAATGTCTGCGATACTTCACAATTTCGGATGATTCAGCTTTAAAAAAACAACAACATAATAACACAAAAATGAGCGTTTTAGAATATTACACACTGGGCTCAAAAATATGTTTAGTACGACTTTGGTAAGCTACGAAGCCGCATCGCTTGATGGAACGCGGATTAATACGGCTACCGTAGTCAACATGAATTGAGAATCGTGTTGAATCAAGAATCGATTCTGAATCAGACCGAATTGTTAGATGCCCAAAGATTCATACCTCTAGTGTGTTCGCAGGACAATAACCAAGCGAAAATGTGATGTTTTCTTTAAAAATCCGACAATTGAAAAAGCATATCAGGCCAATGGTGGGTGACATCACTTTGTATAAAATAAATGTGCGCCAATCCGAAAACCGTCTTTTGAATACACTTGGTTTCGTTTTCTTATGCGGCGTTACACTAGTATAAATATACATTTTGACAGATGATCGTTATTGGCACACGTCATACTTGTTCCTTTTGTGACTTAAAACTGCATATAAGTCTTTGTTTGCAACTGACAACACACTATTATCCATAAATCCAATTTTACTCCTGACAATAGTATGCTGTTTGTTGGCATGTATGTGGGTTTGTGTGTAGCGTATTTACAGTAAGCCATGCCACATGGCAGCTTTGTCGTAAATGTACAGTTTGCCGAAAAAGCGTTGTTAGCGCTAAACCTTGCAGTATGTTTTTGTTTTGAACATGCTACTTGACATGCATGCACAGGTTTTGAGGGTCTTCTCAGTTTAAACCGAAACAACAGTGTTGTTCACTTTCACAATTCACTTTGAAACCTTTTAAATGTTTGCATAAAGCAAAACAATGCCATTTTTGTATCTGTATTTAGAACTAACGATTTAATACTACAATGTTTGGGAATATACTTCACAATTTGGTTCATTCAGCTGTAAAAACACAAAAAACCTAGCAAAACAAAAATGACCGTTTTTGTTACTGCCATGAAAAGCTGATTTGTCAAATTAATACACATGTGAATCTTATAACTCCCAATTTAACTTGATTCTAATTCATGAGGTGATAATTCGATTCAGAATTGATTCTCGATTCAAACCGATTCCCAAGTCAAACTGATTTTTGCAATGTGATGTTTGATTTTATGAAATTATGAAAAAAAAAATTCAATAAAGCTCCTCTTGGCTGCTGTCATATGGCATATACGTGTTATGATGGTCAAAAAAGGTATTTTAAAAATCCATCACTGCAACCATTTTGGGTATTGATTGATTGATTGATTGATTGAGACTTTTATTAATAGGTTGCACAGTGAAGTACATATTCCGTACAATAGACCACTAAATGGTAACACCCGAATAAGTTTTTCAACTTGTTTAAGTCGGGGTCCACTTATATTGATTCATGATACAGATATATACTATCATATATACTATCATCATAATACAGTCATCACATAAGATAATCACATTGAATTATTTACATTATTTACAATCAGGGGTGTGTGGGGGGCGGGGGGGGGGGGGGATATGGACATCAAGTAGTGGACATAGAGAGAGAGAGAGAGAGAGAGAGAGAGAGAGAGATCAGAAGGCATAAGAAAAAGAAAAAGTATCTGCATTTGATTGTTTACATTTGATTATTAGCAATCTGGGGAGGGTGTTAGTTTAGGGTTGTAGCTGCCTGGAGGTGAACTTTTATTGCGGTTTTGAAGGAGGATAGAGATGCCCTTTCTTTTATACCTGTTGGGAGCGCATTCCACATTGATGTGGCATAGAAAGAGAATGAGTTAAGACCTTTGTTAGTTCGGAATCTGGGTTTAACGTGGTTAGTGGAGCACCCCCTGGTGTTGTGGTTATGGCGGTCATTTACGTTAAGGAAGTAGTTTGACATGTACTTCGGTATCAGGGAGGTGTAGCGGATTTTATAGACTAGGCTCAGTTGTTTAACTCTGTCCTCCACCTTGAGCCAGCCCACTTTAGAGAAGTGGGTAGGAGTGAGGTGGGATCTGGGGTGGAGGTCTAGAAGTAACCTGACTAGCTTGTTCTGAGATGTTTGGAGTTTAGATTTGAGGGTTTTGGAGGTGCTAGGGTACCAGGAGGTGCATGCGTAATCGAAAAAGGGGTGAACGAGAGTTCCCGCCAGAATCCTCAAGGTGCTTTTGTTGACCAGAGAGGAAATTCTGTAGAGAAATCTCGTTCGTTGGTTAACCTTTTTGATTACCTTGGTTGCCATTTTATCACAGGAAAGGTTAGCCTCTAGAATGGAACCTTGGTAGGTGACCTCATCTTTCCTGGTGATAACAATGTCACCTACTTTTATGGGGAAGTCATTGACTTTCTTAAGTTTGATGTGGGACCCAAACAGGATGGATTCTGTTTTAGCCAAGTGTATGGATAGCTTGTTGTCAGCGAGCCAGGTGCAAGTTCTACAGAGCTCAGCACTGAGGATTTTCTCCACCTGTGACTTGTCCTTGCCGGATACCAGCAAGGCAGAGTCATCCGCAAACAAAAACAATTCACAGTCGCATGCCGGTATGTCCCTCTCTGCGTCGTACATTGATTCTTAAAAAACTTTAATCGATTCCGAATTGTAATAAAGAAGACGTCATTCGGGATGTGAATAGATTTTTTTTCCTGCACCCCTACAAATTACGGTCATTCATTTGAGAAATTTTACGGTATCGATACCGTGATATCAATATTTGGACAAATTTAGCAATGGCTAACATACTTTTGCAAAGATATTGTGTATGAGGCTTTGCTGTGTATTAGGGCTGCAGCTATCGATTATTTTAGTAAACGAGTATTTTATTCATTAGTGTGTTCGATTAATTGAGTAATTGGATAAAACACACTTTACAGCCTTAATGCATATTTTAGGAACAAATGTTGAAATTAAAAAAAGATTGTTCTGCTTGCCATAACGTTCATTCTCTTTTTCTAATTAATTCATAACATTATAATTGATATTGCACTTTTAACATGTGTGCATTAATAAAAAAAAACCCATCTCCGCTGTTCGCAACCACACAGATCACACACCACCGCTCTCATGTGCGCTCTATCGCGGTGGCCATGCGGAAACGATGCATATTTCCAGTTCCAGGCACACCTTGTTGTCCAGATTTAATTAGTCCCATTCATTAAGCGAATAGTCGAAGCTAAAGCATATCAATCAGAGCTTTTTTGTAATAAAATTATCATATTTTTTGCACTTATCCTTTAATTTTCTCAAAAATCGACGGTGCGCCTAGTGTACGTATTAATTCTGGTTGTGCTTACCGACCTCAAATCTATTTATATGGGCCATGGTGTAATGATAAGTGTGACCAGTAGATGGCAGTCATAAATAAGAGCAACACCAAAACTTTGGTATTTCATTGAGAATATAGAATATTACACACTGCGCTCTTTGGTAAGCTACGAAGTCGCATCGCTCTATGGAACGCAGATTAATACGGCTACCATAGTCAGACGTACTATGCTTCAACATGCAGGTGTTATTATGGTGTGTTTATAAGGACCCCAAAACGGCACCTCTTATGAGACATCTCTGACGTTTTGTTTCGACTTATTATGCGAAACTAACTTTTAGGTACCTGCTGATGTGTATTTGGGATCTGTGTCCTGGGCATGACGTTAAAGTGCATCCGGCAGTGGAGGCTCCTCTATGGGGTCTTGGGGCACTAGGAGGTTAACCCCTTTACTACTGTTACCCCAGGTGGCCCTTGGCAAAGGCCTAGTACCTGACTGCCCCCTAGCCAGGGATACGGTGAAGACCTCAACGGCGGGGCAGGCGTAAGACGGTAGATTTAAGAACTACCATAACGGCTGCGATGGCGGAGGAAGGCTGCAGCAGAAAAGGGTCCCCAGTCGTCTTGGACTCCATGCCACTGGACCCTGACCCGATTCTGTCAAGGATCGTGTGGTGACTGTCTGTGCACCAGTCTCCCCGCGTAAAACAAAGTCACGCACAGGCATCCTCCATAAAGGGATACACCCCTACCAGGAGGATCGTCATACTCGTTCGAGTGACCGCCGATTATGATGATTTGGGATCTGCATAAGTCACTAAAATGTGCGCACGTCCACCATTGTTGTCCACGCCGCAGTCAATAAGCTTTTTGTTTTAGGGCATCCATCCTCCGCTGTTGCCATTTCTAATATAAAGAAGCGTACAGTTCAAACGTATATCTGTCAGTAGACACGCTATGGAAGCGCTAAAAACTACCGATACAACAAAGATGAAGGGGAGAAGCTGTCGAAGTGGAGGCACGTAAATAGGACCGCTCAAGAGATGGTCAAAGTGGCTTTAAAATGGTCTGTAAAACATAATATATGCAACATTTTGACCAAAGAACCACCATTACATGTTATGTAGACCACAAGGAAGTGTTTTAAAGGCCTACTGAAATGAAATGTTTTTATTTAAACGGGAATAGCAGATCCATTCTATGTGTCATACTTGATCATTTCGCGATATTGCCATTTTTTTGCTGAAAGGATTTAGTAGAGAACATCGACGATAAAGTTCGCAACTTTTGGTCGCTGATAAAAAAAGGCCTTGCCTGTACCGGAAGTAGCGTGACGTCAAAGGTTGAAAGACTCCTCACATTTCCCCATTGTTTTCAATGCAGCGACAGCGATTCGGACCGAGAAAGCGACGATTACCCCATTAATTTGAGCCAGGATGAAAGATTCGTGGATGAGGAACGTGAGAGTGAAGGACTAGAGTGCAGTGCAGGATGCATCTTTTTTCGCTCTGACCGTAACTTAGGTACAAGCTGGCTCATTGGATTCCACACTCTCTCTTTTTTCTATTGTGGATCACGGATTTGTATTTTAAACCACCTCTGATACTATATCCTCTTGAAAATGAGAGTCGAGAACGCGAAATGGACATTCACAGTGACTTTTATCTCCACGACAATACATCCGTGAAGCACTTTAGCTACGGAGCTAACGTGATAGCATCGGGCTTAACTGCATATAGAAACAAAAGAAATAAGCCCCTGACTGGAAAGATGGACAGAAAATCAACAATACTATTAAACCATGGACCTGTAAATACACGGTTAATGCTTTCCAGCCTGGCGAAGCTTAACAATGCTGTTGCTAACGACGCCATTGAAGCTAACTTAGCAACGGGACCTCACAGAGCTATGCTAAAAACATTAGCTATCCACCTACGCCAGCCAGCCCTCATCTGCTCATCAACACCCGTGCTCACTTGCGTTCCAGCGATCGACGGTGCGACGAAGGACTTCACCCGATCACGGATGCGGTCGGCGGCTAGCGTCGGATAGCGCGTCTGCTATCCAAGTCAAAGTCCTCCTGGTTGTGTTCCTCTAGCCGGCCGCTAATACACCGATCCCACCTACAGCTTTCTTCTTTGCAGTCTCCATTGTTCATTAAACAAATTGCAAAAGATTCACCAACGCAGATGTCCAGAATACTGTGGAATTTTGAGATGAAAACAGAACTTTTTGTATTGGATTCAATGGCGTCCATTAATCAATTAATGGGTGCAGCTTTGCTCTGTATTATGTGGTTTTTGAAGACCAGGACATAGTTGTAGTTGTCCCAGCATGCATTGCACAGTATAGTGGAAGTATACAGTATCCTTTGATTTAACATGGAGGGAAAAAAAAAGATCAGATATGGATTCATTGATTAAACCCCGCCTTTAAAGTTGGCGGTAGTTTAACGATCGCCCCCAGGAAATATGTTGTCAGTGTTTTTGTAAAATCTCCTCCTGAATTCCCATGAAAACAAGCTCCCACTTGAAATATGGGACACGCGCAGTTTTGCGCATTAAGTAAATGTCAATGAGCTGAATGTCATTCCTCCTCGAAGAGCCTCCACTTGATTATTATGCATAACCTGACACATCTGTATAGCGCACGACCACAGAGCTGCCGCAGCACTTTCTTTGATCTTTCCGAGACAACCGCGGAGTTATTATCAAACGCTCGTTTGCTTGATGTGCTCCGCTATCTAAAAACATGACTTGGAGCTAAATTCCTTGAAAATGAACAGGTTTTTGTTTTTTAACACCATGTGGCATTCGTATAAGTTGACAGAAGCTCTTGCGGTGACATTCATTGTTTGTAATCAGGAATTAGCAAGCTTAGGCGGGAACATTTACCGGTAAAGGAGGTCAGCCGTTAAAAAAAACACAACACGCTGACATTTCGCTGTTAAGGACATTTGCATGTTCCCGCTTGCATGAAATATGGCCTTAGGATATATTTCCGAATGTGAAACAAACTGAAAATATCTTTGACATTTGTTGTAATCGTGAACATCCCTAATGAGGAGCTTTTCACATGTGGAGATAAGCTAAGCTAAAACCAGCAACATTCAGAATAGCAATCGACAGAGCGATTGAGAGGACTCACAAACATGACACAAAACAATCCAAAAGTAGTCAAACAAAAATGAACAATACCAGCAACAGTATCAAGTATTTTGATGTCTCGACCAGGGGTGTCCAAACATTTTCCACTGAGGGCCGCACACGGAAAAATTAAAGCATGTGGGGGTCATTTTGATATTTTTCATTTTCAAACCATAACAAAATATATGCATTTTGTATTTATTTTACCTTTAGGGGTCCCGGGGACCATAAAGGGTCTCAGTCATTAAAATGTTAAAAACAAGTCAGATTATTATTTTTTTTTTAATTATTTAACGCTTACAGTAAATCTCTATATCAACTTCAAGTTGATATAAAGTAATACACATTTAAAAAAATGTTTTATGGCTTTTCTATCAAAAACAACTTAGTTTTTTTATAGTAAAACTGAAATATGCAGTATTTAGTAATTAGAGCCCTAAAAGATCAATAATCTATATCAACTTCAAGTTGATATAAAGTAATACACATTTTAAAAAATGTTTTATGGCTTTTCTATCAAAAACAACTTAGTTTTTTTTTATAGTAAAACTGAAATATGCAGTATTTAGTAATTAGAGCCCTAAAAGATCAATAATCTATATCAACTTCAAGTTGATATAAAGTAATACAAATTTCAAAAATGTTTTATGGCTTTTCTATCAAAAACAACTTAGTTTTTTTTATAGTAAAACTGAAATATGCAGTATTTAGTAATTAGAGCCCTAAAAGATCAATAATGCAGGACACCATTGATTTTAATTATTTCATATTTTTGAGTAATCACAGTGAAAAGATAAATAAAAAATCACTAAATATATTTGGCATCCAAAAGGTGCCCCACTCATAAAGTGATACATTTGTATTAGGTTTTTCTTTTACTTTCAACGCTTAAGTTACGAGATCAACTTCAGATATATCTGTCGATTTTATGCCGGAACTATTATTTTGTTTGTTTTATGCGCTTTTGTCAAAGAAAACTTTGATGTTTTTATTTGGCTACTACCCAATATATGCAATATTTACCACATAAAACATTTTAAAGTGAAATATTTGAAGTAGTTGGAGCCCTGAAAATAATTCATTATAACATGGATTTTTTTGTCTTTTTTTTTTTTTTTTGAGCAATGGCAAAAAAAGAAAAATGAAGAAAAACGGAAAAAAACAAAAAACAGCCTGCATGGCAACTTTTGTGTCAACATTGCAACTTTTTCTGGTTAGATTTCACCTCATTCCACTTTTTTTTAATGTTCTTTTTTATTTTTACAATAGTATTTCCAGAATGTGTGGCGGGCCGGTAAACAATTAGCTGCTGGCCGCAAATGGCCCCCGGGCTGCACTTTGGACACCCCTGCTCTAGACCTTTGGAATTTGTGGTCCTGGACTGGATCCATTCATCTTTCCCAGTTGATGCATGGGCTCGTGACTTTGGTGATCCCGTCATATTTCCCCTCGGGTTCCGCCGGCGGCGTGACATTTATCATTCCCGGTGAATGGCCAGAGCAGGATTGGATGGATTGCTGTGACATGTGGCACAGATGTTCATGCGTCCCTCGGGATACTCCGGTGATCCCGGACGGTCTTTCCACCCCAGAGACATCGTTGCCTTGGTGGAATACGGTTAATGAATGGGCTCAAACGTACGTCTTAGATAGTATCGGTAATTAGAGTGGGGTCCATATCTGTCTACTCATGCCCCTCAAAATCAGAAGGTAGTTCCCCAGAGAGTCCCTTATGGTCTAGATGTTGGGCTGTATTGGCCGCCAGTCCTCTTTGGTCCAAAGGTTATGGTCCCTCGTTTAAGAGGAATTCCCTTAGGATTTAGCTACAGTTCTTGATGTAGAGTGAAATACGGCCCGAGTCTCTTTTGGTCCTTTGTATTAGATGTAATCGTCACAAGTTCCATGGGGTCTAGCAAATATGTTTAAGATGCAATCGTCTTCTGGTTTTGGTCAAGTAGTTATGTTCCCTGGATTAAGACATACTTGCCAACCTTGAAACCTTCGAATTCGGGAGGGGGGGGGGGGGGGGGTGGTAGCGGGGGTGTATATTGTAGCTCCCGGAAGAGTTAGTGCTGCAAGGGATTCTGGGTATTTGTTCTGTTGTGTTTATGTTGTGTTACGTTGCCGATGTTCTCCCGAAATGTGTTTGTCATTCTTGTTTGGTGTGGGTTCACAGTATTTGTAACAGTGTTGAAGTTGTTTATACGGTCACCCTCAGTGTGACCTGAATGGCTGTTGATCAAGTATGCCTTGCATTCGCTTGTGTGTGTATGTGTGTAGAAGCCGCATATATAATGTGACTTGGCCGGCACGCTGTTTGTATGGAGGTAGAGCGGACGAGACGACAGGTTTTAGAGGACGTTGTCCGGGTGGAAATCGGGAGAAATTCGGGAGAAGGGTTGCCCCGGGAGATTTTTGGGAGGGGCACTGAAATTCGTGAGTCTCCCGGGAAAATCGGGAAGGTTGGCAAGTATGGATTAAGACGAATTGTCATTAGTCCCTTTTGGTCTGGGGGATTACAAAAGAGGAGCTATTTTTACAAAACCCAAAACCAGTGAAGTTGGCACGTTGTGTAAATTGTAAATAAAAATAGAATACAATGATTTCCAAATACTTTTCAACTTATATTCAATTGAATAGACTGCAAAGACAAGATATTTAACGTTCGAACTGGAAAACGTTGTTATTATTTGCAAATATTAGCTAATTCGGAATTTGATGCCTGCAACATGTTTCAAAAAAAGTTGTCTCGAGTGGCAAAAACGACTGATAAAGTTGAGGAATGCTCATCAAACACTTATTTGGAACATCCCACAGGTGAACAGGCTAATTGGGAACAGGTGGGTGCCATGATTGGGTATAAAAGCAGCTTCCATTAAGTGCTCAGTCATTCACAAACAAGGATAGGGCGAGGGTCAGCACTTTGTGGACAAATGCGTGAGGAAATTGTTTAAGAACAACATTTCTAAATCAGCTATTGCAAGGAATTTAGGGATTTCACCATCTACGGTCCGTAATATCATCAAAAGGTTCAGAGAATCTGGAGAAACCACTGCACGTAAGCAGCAAGGCTGAAATCCAACATTGAATGCCCGGGACCTTCGATCCCTCGGCGGTAATGCATCAAAAACCGACATCAGTGTGTAAAGGATATCGCCACATGGGCTTAGGAACACTTCAGAAAACCACTGACAGTAACTACAGTTCGTCGCTACATCTGTAAGTGCAAGTTGAAACTCTATTATGCAAAGCGAAAGCCTTTTATTAACAACACTCAGAAATGCAAAGTGTTCTGTGGTCTGACGAGTCCACATTTCAAATTTTTTTTGGAAACTGTGGACGTTGTGTCCTCCGCAACAAAGAGGAAAATAATCATCCGGATTGTTCTAGGCGCAAAGTTCAAAAGCCAGCATTTGTGATGGTATGGAAGTGTATTAGTGCCCAAGACATGGGTAACTTACACATCTGTGAAGGCGCCATTAATGCTGAAAGGTACATACAGGTTTTGGAGCAACATATGTTGCCATCCAAGCAACGTTATCATGGACGCCCCTGCTTATTTCAGCAAGACAATGCCAAGCCACGTGTTACATCAACGTGGCTTCATAGTAAAAGAGTGCGGGTACTAGACTGGCCTGCCTGTAGTCCAGACCTGTCTCCCATTGAAAATGTGTGGCGCAATATGAAGCCAAAAATACCACAACGGAGACCCCCGGACTGTTGAACAACTTAAGCTGTACATCAAGCAAGAATGGGAAAGAATTCCACCTGAAAAGCTTCAAAAATTGGTCTCTTCAGTTCCCAAATGTTCACTGAGTGTTGTTAAAAGGAAAGGCCATGTAACACAGTGGTAAAAATGCCCCAATGCCAACTTTTTTGCAATGTGTTGCTGCCACTAAATTCTAAGTTAATGATTATTTGCAAAAAAAAAAATTGAAGTTTCTCAGTTGGAACATTAAATGTCTTGTCTTTGCAGTCTATTCAATTGAATATAAGTTTAAAAGGATTTGCAAATCATTGTATTCTGTTTTTATTTACCATTTACACATTAAGCCAACTTCACTGGTTTTGGGTTTTGTATATCGCCACCACTTTAAAGGCGATAAAAATGTATTTTAAAAAAAGGCTTCGCTACAAATCTTAAAATTAAGCCTGGAGCTTTGCCAGCGATCTGTTAGTCAGTTTTAGAGGCTTATTAAAAATGTGTGCAATGGCGTAAAGCAGGCTTCGCTACACATCTTAATCTGCATTTAAAACACTTCCTTGTGGTCTAGATAGTATGTATTGGATATGATTTGATGTATTTTTGTGAAAATGTTGCTCCAATATGACAGTTATGACATATTTTTGTCAGATGTTCGATTCTGGAGTCGTTCCCAGATTGCAAATGAAACCACCCCCCACCCTTCCCAAACCAATCATATTTTATCTTTTATAAATGTACATTGTTTAAATGTATATCTTGAAGTCGTCACCGCTGTTTTCTTTCCAGACACGTTGGAAATCAAACTTCATAAACATGATGTAGATTCACCCTGTCACAACATTGGGTCTACCTGCACACTCTCTGATCGATTCGTTAAAAAAAATCTGCTTTTAGCGGCATTTATGTCAATGCATCTCGCACGCCGGTGTTATTATGTGCATGCCACAATTAGATAAATAATAATTATTCCTATTTTTTTTTTGTGTTTCCTCATAGCCCTGCTGAGAGCATGATTGAAAGGGGCTGTTTGCAACATTTTCACAGATGCCCAGAGAGCGCTAATTTTCCAATGTATTTTACACAGTATATCCTGCCACTTTATGGCTTCTAGTAACTACATACGCCCGTAACAGGTGCACGTACATTAGCTTTGGGTGTTTTTAGCTAATAATAGCGATTTTGGTTGTTGGCATTAATAAATAAATTAATAGTGCTTACAAAGTACAAAGAAGAATTATGAGGAACACTTTCAACCTTATTGAAAATAAGATATTCAGTATGTCTATCATGACTGACTTAATTATCTATTACAAAAACTGCTGTATTAATCATTCACGGATGTCATTGTGCTACAAAAAGAAGTCATTACCGTACTATAAGTCGCAGTTTTTTTCATAGTTTGGCCGGGGGTGCGACTTATACTCAGGAGCGACTTATGTGTGAAATTATTAACATATTACCGTAAAATATCAAATAATATTATTTAGCTCATTCACGTAAGAGACTAGACGTATAAGATTTCATGGGATTTAGCGATTAGGAGTGACAGATTGTTTGGTAAACGTATAGCATGTTCTATATGTTATAGTTATTTGAATGACTCTTACCATAATATGTTACGTTAACATACCAGGCACGTTCTCAGTTGGTTATTTATGCGTCATATAACGTACACTTATTCAGCCTGTTGTTCACTATTCTTTATTTATTTTAAATTGCCTTTCAAATGTCTATTCTTGGTGTTGGGTTTTATCAAATAAATTTCCCCCAAAAATGCGACTTATACTCCAGTGCGACTTATACATGTTTTTTTCCTTCTTTATTATGCATTTTTGGCCGGTGCGACTTATACTCCGGAGCGACTTATACTCCGAAAAATACGGTAAATGAATGTATATATTTGTAAACGCTCTGAAGTGGGAAAGGGGTAGGATTAAATAAACTTTGCTTCTTCCTACTCCTTTTCGGATATGATGTAAAGTGAAATGATATGAAATTGTGTGATGTATTATGCTGTAAGTGTGTTCATTTTCGAAATAAACTAAAGAAAGAAAGTAGAAAGAAAGCATTAGTTGTAAACACCAATCATTTTATTGAGGCTTGTAGATTTTTTTTAATTCCATAAATTTAGTAATTGTGAAAGATTACCGTGGCGCTAAAGATCTGGCTCTAGATCTGCGGGTTGCCGACCCCCGGTCTTGCAGTTTGGGCTTCTGTTTTATGGTGGGTCTCTTTTAGTCAAGTAGTTGTGATCCCTGATTTCATATGAACGAGTCATTAGTCCCGTTTGGTTTTAAGGTTGAGATTCTTGATTTAAAGGCCTACTGAAAGCCACTACTACCGACCACGCAGTCTGATAGTTTATATATCAATGATGAAATCTTAACATTGCAACACATGCCAATACGGCCGGGTTAACTTATAAAGTGACATTTTAAATTTCCCGCTAAACGTCTGGAAACGTCTATGTATGATGCGTTTGCGCGTGACGTCACGACGGCAACGGAAGTACTCGTACCCAATGTGTCACCATACAAACTGCTCTGTTTTCATCGAACAATTCCACAGTATTCTGGACATCTGTGTTGGTGAATCGTTTGCAATTTGTTTAATGAACAATGGAGACTGCAAAGAAGAAAGTTGTAGGTGGCTGTAGCAACACAACAAGGAAGACTTACTTGGATAGCAGACGCGCTAGCCGATGCTAGCCGCCAACCACATCTGTGATCGGGTGAAGTCCTTCGTCGCGCTGTCGATCGCTGGAACGCAGGTGAGCACGGGTGTTGATGAGCAGATGAGGGCTGGCTGGCGTAGGTGGAGCGCTAATGTTTTTATCATAGCTCTGTGAGGTCCGGTTGCTAAGTTGATAAGTTAGCTTTATCGTCGTTAGCAACAGCATTGTTAAGCTTTGCCAGGCTTAGAATTATTAACCGTGTAGTTACATGTCCATGGTTTAATAGTATTGTCGATCTTCTGTCTATCCTTCCAGTCAGGGATTTATTTATTTTGTTTCTATCTGCATTTGAGACAGATGCTATCACGTTAGCTCAGTAGCTAAAGAGCTTCGCTGATGTATTGTCGTGGAGATAAAAGTCACTGTGAATGTCCATTTCGCGTTCTCGACTCTCATTTTCAAGAGGATATAGTATCCGAGGTGGTTTAAAATACAAATCCGTGATCCACAATAGAAAAAGGAGAGTGTGTGGAATCCAATGAGACCTTGTACCTAAGTTACGGTCAGAGCGAAAAAAGATACACCCTGCACTGCCTCCCTAGTTCTTCACTCTAACGTACCTCATCCACAAATCTTTCATCCTCGCTCAAATTAATGGGGTAATCGTCGCTTTCTCGGTCCGAATCTCTCTCGCTCCATTGTAAACAACGGGGAAATGTGAGGAATACTAGCTCCTGTGACGTCACGCTACTTCCGGTATAGGCAAGGCTTTTTTTTTATCAGCGACCAAAAGTTGCGAACTTTATCGTCGATGTTCTATACTAAATCCTTTCAGCAAAAATATGGCAATATCGCAAAATGATCAAGTATGACACATAGAATGGATCTGCTATCCCCGTTTAAATAAAAAAAATTCATTTCAGTAGGCCTTTAAGATTGAATAGTTTCAAGTCTGGTAAAGTCTACCAGTTAGGGTTTGCAGTTTCGGATGGAAAAGTTGTAGTTCAGGTATGGTCTATCAGGGCCCCCATTTTAGAATGGAATAGTCACAGGTCAGATTCAATCTTGTTGTTGTCGTTTGTGGTTTAAGATGATTTAAGAGGTAAGAGTCACCGTTTCCTTTTAGGTGTGAGGGTTTGTCACGGAATAGACACACATTTATGAGGGTCTACCTTTAGGGTCCATGTTTGAGAATGAAGATTAAGGTTTTTTATGATCCAGGACTACGAGTCCCTGGTAGAACATATCGTTACAGTTCCCATTTTGCCTAGTAGTTGGTTTAGGATGGAACAATGACACGTTCTCCCTGTTAGGGTCAATGTTTGAGTGAGTCACAGGTCCCTTTTTGGTCTCCGGGTTTGGATCCCTGGTTTAAGGTAGATAGTCGTCACAACTACTATAGGGTCTAGTTATTATTCGGCCTTATCATCATCATGGATGAAGGCTACGCAGCCACACAGATCCTGAATTAACTTCATGACTGCATTATGGAGCAGGAATTAAGTGACAAACACAAGTCTGTCATTGCTGAAAAAATGGGGTTGGAACTATTCTGGGGCTCAATAGTCCCTTATAGCCTCGTGGTTTCGGTTCCTGTTTACTCATTTTGAGCCAAGGTTTAGAAGGGGATAATTATTGTTTTCATATGTTCTAGTGCCTATGTGTCAAAGTCAAGGCCCGCGGGCCAAATCTGGCCCACGAATGAATTATCTATGGCCCCCGGGATGATATTTGATTAGTATTAGAACCGGCCCGCAGGCCACAGCCGCCTGCTGCTGTTTTGCACACACCAATACTCCATCAGTGTTGGAAATTTTCAAAATGGGGTCCCACAGTACATTTATGGGTCCCTACTTTTTTGTAACTGTTTTGAAAACAAATGATAAATGTAAGCATTATCCTGTTATACCTCACACTCTATATTGTGTTTTGGAAAAAAGTTGTCATAAACATTACTTAATTAAACAAATAATACAAAAAACAAACACATTTTTATGCATAATTAATTTATTCAGTTATAAACATTCATTAACTTTCTTCTTTCCTTCATGGATCTAAACTTTACTGCTGCCGGTATTTTTTTTCAATATTTTTATTGTAATATTTTCAGAATGTGTGTGTTCTATTTTTGGCCAAAGTAAGACAAAGAAAACAATTTCATGTTTTCTTTTTTTTTTAGTTTTTAATGCCACAATTTTAATAGTCCGGCCCGCGTCTGCGCAGATTTCCCTCCATGTGGCCCCCGAGCTAAAATGAGTTTGACACCCCTGTTCTAGTGGGTTTGGACTCCTGGTGTTAACGCAGGTGGCCTCGGTTTGACAACCAGTATGGGAATCTTGACTCACTTAATCTCTCCATCGGGGTTCAATACCTGTGTCGAATGAATTATCTATGGCCCCCGGGATGATATTTGATTAATATTAGGACCGGCAATACAATAACAAGATCTGATAGCTCAGTTACAGCTCATTTTATTCCTATTCTATGTTATGTGTTTCATGTTGCACCATTGCACCAAGAAAAATTCCTAGTTTGTGAACGCCTCCTCAAACAATGCCAATAAAAAACTATTCTGATTCTGATTCTGGCCCGCAGGCCACAGCCGCCTGCTGCTGTTTTGCACGCACCAATACTCCATCAGTGTTGGTGCTAGAAATTTTAAAAAATGGGGTCCCAGGAACCCCATCAAGTCATAAAAATGGGGTCCCACAGTACATTTTTGGGTCCCCACTTTTTTGTAACCGTTTTGAAAACAAATGATAAATGTTTAGTTTAATTTATTATTTCTTCGGTCAATGGTCAACAAAATAAACAAACAGTTTTACATAAACAAACAGACGTACATTCATAAACAAACAGTTGTACATTCATAAATTAAAAAAATTGTTGCAGACCGAAAGGGTTTAGGCTGAAGTTGAACACTTATTGCTCCTAACCCTATAAACAAAGTCAAGTACGAGATGAGCTTCCAAAAAAAATATGAAATTTCCTTTTCACAACATATTATAAATACACATTGTACACAACATAAATACTGTTCAATTATATACACAGTAAAGGCATGTGAAATATCCTTGTACACATGTTAAACCTTTGCACCAATGATATACTATATACAAACAATTATACTTCCATTATATTTATATCCCACATTTAGTTTTTAATTAACATTGAGTTTTTAATTAACATGTATGCATTATCCTGTTGTATCTCACATTCTATGTGGTGTTTTGGAAAAATGTTGTCATAAACTTTATTTAATTCATTAAAATTATAAAAAAGAAAACAATTTTTTATGCATATCTAAATGTATTCAGTTACAAACATTTATTACATTTCTTCTTTCCTTCATGGATCTAAACTTTACTTATGCTGGTATTTTTTTCTATATATTTTTGTAATATTTTCAGAATGTGTTTGTTCTGTTTTTGGCCAAAGTAAGACAAAGAAAACAATCTGAAGTTGTCTTTATTTTTTAGTTTTAATGCCATGATTTGAATAGTCCGTCACAGATTTCCCTCCATGTGGCCCCTGAGCTAAAATGAGTTCGACACCCCTGTTCTAGTGGGTTCGGACTCCTGGTGTTAACGCAGGTGACCTCGGTTTAATCTCTCCATAGGGGTTCAATACCTGTGTCGTCTATACGTTGTAATGTTTAACAATTAAAAAAAAAACGCTCAGCCAACAATGTTTCCAACATATACATTTTCAGTTGATTTGTATTCATAGTCGAACTCCAGTCGGTCAGTCCGGAAATTGAGTCTTCCTACCTTTCTTGGACCCTAATCCAACATTTGTCCCCTCACCCCCACCTACCGTGTCCCTGTCCAGGCGGCCTCTTCATCAGAAACACGGATCAGGAGTATACCGCCTTCCGCTTGGCCATCTTCCTGCACAACACCAGCCCCAATGCCTCGGAAGCGCCCTTCAATCTGGTGCCTCATGTGGACAACATCGAGACGGCCAACAGCTTCGCCGTCACCAACGCCTGTAAGTCGCTCTCGAAATTACTGGTCATGTCAACACGGTTGTTACATAACAACAGCTTTTCATGAGACGACAATTCAGCCTAATCTTCATTTCATCACTTTTTCATGAGTAATTGCTCAATTAGTTATCTGCTGTTATCTTGCCGAGCTATACGATGTTGTCCGTGTGTTAAACCTTATGAAGCCTGCTAAACGACGCAAGAATTGAAAAGTAGATAGTGACCAACTCTAATGTGATACAAGGTTGAGGTAACACTTTATTATGGGGAACATATTCACCATTAATTAGTTGCTTATTAAAGGGGAACATATAAGGCAGGGGTGTCCAAAGTGCGGCCCGGGGGCCATTTGCGGCCCACAGCTAATTGTTTACCGGCCCGCCACACATTCTGCAAAAATTGCAAAATTGATGATATTGCAAAAATTTAAAGAAACATTTTAAAAAAGTGTAATGAGGTGAAATCTAACAAGAAAAAGTTGCAATGTTGACACAAAGCTGCCTTGCAGGCTGTTTTTTTTCTTTTGTCTTTCTTTATTTTTCTTTTTTTTGCCATTGCTAAAAAAAAAAAAAAAAAGACTAAAAATCTATGTTATAATGAATTATTACTTAAAAAATATTGCATATATTGTGTGGTTGCCATAAAAAAACATCAAAGTTTTATTTGACAAAAGAGCATGAAACAAACAAAATAATAGTTCAAACGTAAAATCGACAGATATATCTGAAGTTCATCTCGTAATTTAAGTGTTAAAAGTAAAAAAAAACTAATAAAATGTATCACTTTATGAGTGGGGGACCTTTTGGATCCCAAATATATTTAGTAGGATTTTATTTAACATTTCACTGTGATTACTCAAAAATATTAAAGAATTAAAATCAATGGTGTCCTGCATTATTGATCTTTTAAGGCTCTAATTACTAAATACTGCATATTTCAGTTTTACTATAAAAAACAAAGTTGTCTTTGACAGAAAAGCCATAAAACCTTTTTTTTTTTTTTTTTTACTTTATATCAACCTGAAGTTGATATAGAGATTTACTGTAAGCGTTAAATAAAAATAAAAAAAAATTTGACTTATTTTTTACATTTTAATGACTGAGACCCTTTATGGTCCCCGGGAGCCCTAAAGGTTAAAAGAAAAAAAAAATCCATATATTTTGTTAAGGTTTGAAAATGAAAAATATCAAAATGGCCCCCGCATGCTTAAATTTTTCCATGTACGGCCCTCATTGGAAAAAGTTTGGACACCCCTGATATAAGGGTTAGGGTTACTAATAAGCAATAATTCTGAGGTTATTGAGGGAACACTCTTAGTTAATGGCTTACTGGTTGTATAATAAGGCCATGCAGAATAAGGCATTAATAAGTACTTAATAATGACTAATTAAGAGCCAATATGTTACTAATTTGTTTGTTAATAAGCAACTAATTAATGGTGAATATGTGTTCCCCATACTTAAGTGTTACCAAGGTTGACTCTTAGTAAAACTTGTTATTGTGTGTGTGCGTGCGTGTGTGTGTGTGTGTGTGTGTGTGTGTGTATGTGTGTGTGTGTGTGTATGTGTGTGTGTGTGTGTGTGTGTGGAATAATGTGACTGTGCAGCGACGTGTGATTGATTGATTGATTGAGACTTTTATTAGTAGGTTGCACAGTGGGCATGATGTGGGCAAAGATAACCACACACACACACACACACACACACACACACACACACACACACACACACACACACACACACACACACACACACACACACACACACTGTCTAATTGAAGTAGGTGGTGTTTTTTAGTGACGATCTCCTGGGAAACAACCTCCTTCGTTCTGGCTGCGTGTGTGTGTGTGTATGTGAGGGGAGTGTGTATGTTGGGGGTTGGGGTTCCAGTAAAAGTCCATAAAACACTGCAGCCCAATGTCTTGCGCTGTCCGCGGTGTGATCTGCTGTTAGAAAAATCAATGCGTAAACTAAGCAGAGAATCAAGTGCTGTTACGTACCGCCTGCCAATCGAAGGTCGGGTTGTTGGTGTCTGTGTCTGTTTTGTTTTTAGGACAAAGATTTTGAGACGTATTGAATAAGTCTAAACTCGTATTGATTTTGTTGCCGTGGCAATAATGTTGTACTTGCGTATTTTTTTCTGTTTTAGTTGTTGCAGAAGGAGGTGAACGTATTAATAAATATGTAATCATATATAGCAATAAATTACACAAGATTATGATAATGAATAAAATAAAGATACATTAAATAAATATGTTTTATGAGTAAACCAAACCTACATAAATACACAGTACAGGCCAAAAGTTTGGACACACCTTCTCCTCATTAAATGTGTTTTCTTTATTTTCATGACTATTTACATTGTAGATTGTCACTGAAGGCAGCAAAACTATGAATGAACACATGAACAAAAAAAGGTGAAATAACTGAAAACATGTTTAATATTCTAGTTTCTTCAAAATAGCCACCCTTTGCTGTGATTACTGCTGTGCACACTCTTTGCATTCTCTGGATGAGCTTCAAGAGGTAGTCACCTGAAATGGTTGTCACTCCACAGGTGTGCTTGAAGCTCATTGAGAGAATGCCAAAAGTGTGCAAAGCAGTAATCACAGCAAAGGGTGGCTATTTTGAAGAAACTAGAATACAAAACATGTTTTCAGTTATTTCACCTTTTTTTGTTAAGTACATAACTCCACATGTGTTCATTCATAGTTTTGATGCCTTCAGTGACAATCTAGAATGTAAATAGTCATGCAAATAAAGAAAACACATTTAATGAGAAGGTGTGTCCAAACTTTTGGCCTTTACTGTATATGAATAAAGATACGAATGAAATTAGTACATACAAAATAATTTATATATTAAAATAAATAAATAAAATGAACGCTGTTGCTTTAAAAAAAACAAAAAAACACATTATATATCCAAGTGTACTGTGTGTAATGTACTGTACATATTTTTGTTGTTTGAAAAATGGATTAATCACAAAATAAATAAGGAATAAAATAGATTAAGTAACACAATAATTAATACAAATATAATCAAATAAAAAAAATATTTTAAAAATACATTTAAATGTCTGTTAATATTTTTTTTTATTCACCCTTACACAGTTTGATTACTAAAATATATTTATTTAACATTTTAAAGCCAAAGCTCAGAACCATCATGCATTCTCCTTGCGCGTATCGATGGTCAAAACAATGCAAGCCGCAGCGAGCTTTTGCAATGGACAAAATGCAATATGACCCAGTCCAAAACATTAGTGGCTGATTGCACAGTACTGTACAGAGACGGTAGGTAAGGGAGTCATGAACAGGGTCATATTTAAAAAATATATACGTATGGGTGTAGTTACAACGCATAAAGTGAAGGGAATGGACAGGTTTTGTTTGAATTTTATATAAAAACACTTTTTTACACGGACAACTCTACTGTATTTAAAGAGCTGCTTTAAAGCGGTTAAAAAGTAGCCTCTGAAAAATATCAGTGGTCATGTCTGATTCCAGTAATCCTGTTTGGATTTTTTTCCTTGGGCTTGCAAGGTTACAGCACCCTTGAAACGTGCAGTGCAATAAGCAGTCAGACAGGAAACGGCAGCAAGAAGCCCTCTCAGTAGGCGAACACTGCACTAAAAACACTCAAGAAGACGAGGAATTGTGTGCTTTTTCACCTCGCCTCTAATGGCTGCACAGTCACAGGAAGTGAGTCTGCAGCCCATTGATTGGACGAGGCAAATCAGAGCAGAATTACATGAGCCAATCAATGACTGTGATAGCTCAGGGCCAGCTGGGGGTAGCGGGATCCGAGATCGAAACGCATCGCTTGTTTAATGCCACCACTCTTTTTTTTTTACATGTCTTTTATTCCCCTTCTTGGCAAAAGCTGCTTGTGTCAGGAAAGGATGTGCAATAATGGCAATGAATTGGCAGAGTTTCCATTTGAAGAGGAAGATGAGTGATGAAGCTGTTCTTTCCGTGCTGCATTCAAGATGGCTGGTATATATACTGTATATGTTTTTAATTGCAGTTAGTTATAAAATGTACCTGACTTATAATGCAGTCTTGTGTTATGGGATGCATAATGTAAAGTTTCTCCAAGGGTGGCTACTTTCACATTCCAGTTTTATCTGTTTCTGCATCTCAAATATTATTTTTCTAAATAACATATAAAGATATAACATATAAATAATATCCTCTAAAAACCTTTTGCCTGAAATATGTCTCCCAAAATGATTTGAGACAAATTAACCTATATTAAGTTAAAGTTAAAGTACAATGATAGTCACACACCCATCACCCTTGATCTCCCCTTGGGAGGTGAGGGGAGCAGTGAGCAGCAGCGGTGGCCGCACCCGGGAATCATTTTTGGTGATTTAACCCCCAATTCCAACCGTTGACGCTGAGTGCCAAGCAGGGAGGAAATAGGTCCATTTTTATAGTCTTTGGTATGACTCGGCCGGGGTTTGAACTAGGGCTGCAACAACTAATCAAGTAAATCGATTAAAATCAATTATTAAAATAGTTTCCGATTAATTTAGTCATCGATTCGTTGGATCTATGCTATGCGCATGCGCAGAGTTTAAAAAAAATAAATTTGTAATTAATTTTTTATTTTTTTATTTTTTTTAATAAACCTTTATTTATAACCTGCAACATTTACAAACAGCTGAGAAACAATAATCAAAATAAGTATGGTGCCAGTATGCTGTTTTTTTTTCAATAAAATACTGGATAGGATAGAAATGTAGTTTGTCTCTTTTATCCGATTATTAATCGAAGTAATAATCGACAGATTAATTGATTATCAAATTAATCGTTAGTTGCAGCCCTAGTTTGAACTCACAACCTACCGATCTCAGGGCGGACACTCTACACTAAATTGCTTACCAGTGTTCCAAAACATTTTTAGATGTTGGTCAATTAACAGGTGTTCCTTAAACGCAGCATGGTCAAGCTCCAGGACGCGCTAACTTGCTAGCGTTTTAATCCGTTGGTGCTGGTAAATCAATGAAACTGACAAAAATCTCTTGTAAAATCTTCAAAATTGACACGGTTTAATGTTTTATTAAATAGTTAAACAGAAAACTCAAAATAATTGCCCTATTAAATGGTGAAAAACATGGCTTTTTAGCAATCAGCTACTATACATAGCGTAACTACTATACAGTGGAACCTGAAACGCTGTGGATACTTCTTGAAGGTTTCAAACCACGCATTGCTTGTCCATTGCTTTCTTTGGACTTATACTGAGCTAGCAAAACTGTAAAAAAAATGTTTTATAAAAGGCTATAAAACACTAAAAAAGCCCCCAAAGTAGCACAGTAGCTAAAAGCAGCACTGTGTTGACAGATAAAGCACCCGGAGACCATCGGCCCGCCTAATGGATATGCTACCGGGCACAAAATGGCTTCGCTGCATGAAAACATTGGGCGGATGAAACGTTTGTACACTACAGCATATTTTTATTCGGTCTGTGGTTCGTAAACCGAAAAGTTCGTATAATAAGGGGTTCGAAAATCGAGAATCCACTGTCTACTCAATAAAGAAGTTAAGCGCTGTTTGAATCATTAACAAAATTCAGTTATTGGTTGATTTGTGCATGCCTAAAACAGCCGTTATTGACATACTGTATTTAAATAGTAGGGGCGTGGGAAAAAATCGATTCGAATTCGAATCGCGATTCTCACGTTGTGCGATTCAGAATCGATTCTCATTTTTAAAAAATTGATTTTTTGTATTTATTTATACATTTTTTGTATTTACTATTATTTTTTTAAAATTAATCAATCCAACAAAACAATACACAGCAACACCATAACAATGCAATCCAATTCCAAAACCAAACCCGACCCAGCAACACTCAGAACTGCAATAAACAGAGCAATTGAGAGGAGACACAAACACGACACAGAACAAACCAAAAGTAGTGAAACAAAAAGGAATATTATCAACAACAGTATCAATATTAGTTACAATTTCAACATAGCAGTGATTAAAAATCCCTCATTGACATTATCATTAGACATTTATAAATAAATAAAAAAGAACAATAGTGTCACAGTGGCTTACACTTGCATCGCATCTCATAAGCTTGACAACACACTGTGTCCAATATTTTCACAAAGATAAAATAAGTCATATTTTTGGTTCATTTAATAGTTAAAACTAATTTACATTACTGCAATCTGTTGATAAAACATTGTCCTTTACAATTATAAAAGCTTTTTACAAAAATCTACTACTCTGCTTGCATGTCAGCAGACTGGGGTAGATCCTGCTGAAATCTTATGTATTGAATGAATAGAGAATCCTTTTGAATCGGGAAAAAAAAATCGTTTTTGAATCGAGAATCATGTTGAATTGAAAAAAAAAAAGATTTTGAATCGAATCGTGACCCCAAGAATCGATATTGAATCAAATCGTGGGACACCCAAAGATTCAAAGCCCTATTAAATAGTATGTTGTGTATGAAACATGCTATCTGACGATCAGTTTAATGTATTGTATATTGCTGACGGGATTCTTGGCGTAAATCGGTAATGTCTTATTCAACACACTGTAATGTTTACATTTAGATATCCTCAAAGTTTTATAATCAAAACACACATGTTGCAGTCAGTTGCTAAGTCATGCTCCTATTTGCTTGATGACGACCACGTTTTTCAACCAATCTCGCTTAAAATTTTCAAGACCTGTGCTTGTCAGTCCTCTAAATATGTGTGCCAAATTTCGCAGCGATCAGATGAAACACCCTAAAGTCACAGTGGGTGTTATGTAGAGCTATGTGAGGCATTGCAAGTCAATGCGACATCATTGCCTCACTTTCCCCACATGTTGTTATGTTACAGTCTTATTCCAAAATGAAATAGATTCATTTTTGTCTTCAAAATGTTGCAGACAATATCCCATAATGGCAATGTGAAAATACACTACCGTTCAAAAGTTTGGGGTCACATTGAAATGTCCTTATTTTTGAAGGAAAAGCACTGTACTTTTCAATGAAGATAACTTTAAACTAGTCTTAACTATAAAGGAATACACTCTATACATTGCTAATGTGGTAAATGACTATTCTAGCTGCAAATGTCTGGTTTTTGGTGCAATATCTACATAGATGTATAGAGGCCCATTTCCAGCAACTATCACTCCAGTGTTCTAATGGTACAATGTGTTTGCTCATTGGCTCAGAAGGCTAATTGATGATTAGAAAACCCTTGTGCAATCATGTTCACACATCTGAAAACAGTTTAGCTCGTTACAGAAGCTACAAAACTGACCTTCCTTTGAGCAGATTGAGTTTCTGGAGCATCACATTTGTGGGGTCAATTAAACGCTCAAAATGGCCAGAAAAAGAGAACTTTCATCTGAAACTTGACAGTCTATTCTTGTTCTTAGAAATGAAGGATACTCCACAAAATTGTTTGGGTGACCCCAAAATTTGAACGGTAGTGTATATATTTCTTAAATTTGGCTAATTTATTGCAATTTTAAAAAACTTTTAAAAATTATGGTAGCGGGGGGTGTATATTGTAGCGTCCCGGAAGAGTTAGTGCTGCAAGGGGTTCTGGGTATTTGTTCTGTTGTGTTTATGTTGTGTTACGGTGCGGATGTTCTCCCGAAATGTGTTTGTCATCCTTGTTTGGTGTGGGTTCACAGTGTGGCGCATATTTGTAACAGTGTTAAAGTTGTTTATACGGCTACCCTCAGTGTGACCTGTATGGCTGTTGACCAAGTATGCATTGCATTCACTTGTGTGTGTGAAAAGCCGTAGACATTATGTGACTGGGCCGGCACGCAAAGGCGCTCTGTACTTCTCCCTACGTCCGTATACACAGCGACGTTTTAAAAAGTCATACATTTTACTTTTTCAAACCGATACCGATAATTTTGAAACCGATACCGATAATTTCCGATATTACATTTTAAAGCATTTATCGGCCGATAATATCGGCAGTCCGATATTATCGGGCATCCCTAATACAAAGTATTTCAATGGTTGCAATCTGCGCTTTAGCATGATATACTAGTTACTATGGTAATCTACGTCACAGCAGCTCAGACGAGGCACCAAGCAGTGTGGGAGGGTAGCCTTTCCACAGAGTGTTTCCAGAGCGGCCAGCCTGAAATGTGGGTGTCAGGGACAGACACAAAAGGACATTTTTACAATAAAGTTCTAAAGCTTAGTGATATATTTGATTGTAGGTGTTTTTTTTTTTACCCTTCGCATTCATATTCAGCTGTTTGTTGCATTTTTGTTGCGTTTCGCTTGATTGTAAAATATGTCGATCGAGAGAGGGTGTGACGTTCATATGTTGTCAATATTCAGTGTTTTATCCTTCATAGTTAATATTGTAAATCCCACATTCTTTATTTTTATGTACATTCTAGGTTTCTCATTCAGTAAAAAAATAAAAATTTCCATTCCGTTTTTTTAAGGCGGTCTGTCATAACGTTTTTAGCATTCAATCAGACATTTTTGTGAGGTTTTTTATTAGTGTTCCTAAAAATCGGAAACACCGGCCCTCAGACACATGTTTTTTTCTAAATTTGGCCCCCCGAGTCAAAATAGCTGCCCAACGTACTCAGTGGCCTAGTGGTTAGTGTCTGCCCTGAGATTGGTAGGTCGTGAGTTCAAACCCCAGCCGAGTCATACCAAAGACTATAAAAATGTGACCCATTACCTCCCTGTTTGGCACTCAGCATCAAGGGTTGAAATTGGGAGTTAAATAACCAAAAATGGTTCCCGGGCGTGGCCACCGCTGCTGCCCACTGCTCCCCTCACCTCCCAGCGGGTGAACAAGGGGATGGGTCAAATGCGGAGGACAAATTTCACCACACCAAGTGTGTGCGTGACAATCATTGGTACTTTAACTTTAACTTAACATTCTGGGTGTCTCATTCAGTGAAAAAATGTAAAATTCCATTGTCTGTCATAGCGTTTTTAGCATTCAATCAGACATTATTCTGAGGTTTTTTATTAGTGTTCCTAAAAATCTGAAATATCGGCCCCCAGACACATTTTTTTCGAAATTTGGCCCCCTGAGTCAAAATAGCTGCCCAGGCCTGAAGTAGGCCAAGCAAGAGGTACACACTAGAGCGGGGTTAAAGCGGCTCCTCCCCTTTGACATAAATGTAACATAAAAACCTGCCGTTTTACATCCTCCGCTCCGAACGCATCGTGCTTTGGCCCCAAAATGTCTCTGTCAAAAAAGAGAAAAGTAGATGCAGAGTGTAACTCAACCCTGTTGAATAGGGTCCGTGTACATCGCGGCCATCCGTTTTTCGTTTGGAATGAAAAAATAATTTAACATAAAAATCAACTTTCCCCGTTTTTTGGTCTGATAATTAAAATGAAAAAAAAAAAGATCGTCATCCATTGTCCGTTATCCGAATTTATTTATGTGTTCGAAAATGGGAATTTAAACAACGAGTGGAAAACTCTTTCCTTCATGCTTGTGGATTGCACAAGCGCAGTGTCTGTTTTCAGGATTCTGGTCTGTGAGTGACCCGGAACAACATAATTGCTTTGCGGTCAAGAGTTGCCTTCAATTTTTTTAAAGTCCAGAGAAATGGAAGGTGACACATTTTATTGGTTTTCTATTGCTCTTCTTCTTCTGTTGTTGTTGTTGTTGTTCCGGGTCTCTCACAGATGAGGATACGGATTAAAGACACTGTGCACCTAACATTGAACTTGGAATAGAGAAAAGGGTCCGTGTACCTTCCGTTCATTCTATTTCTAATTCCTAAATGCAAATCAAAAAACACAATTCGGGCCATATTTTCTATTTTCATTTCTGAAACAAAAATTTGGACAACTATTTAATGACACTTTTTAAAAACCACACTAGGACTCCTGCTGAACAAAGGTGATACCGTTATGCTAAAAACATGCTAAACCTGAAGAAAAAGCTAAAATACTGCTTCCGGTTCAATTTGTCATCACACAGATAAACACACATTTTTTCATTTTTGATAAACATGAATTGGATTTTTGTGTTTATCTGGAAAAATACAAATCCATAAAAAGGAAAACAGCTCAAAATCACATTTTATGGCAATATTCTAATGAAAATCAACCCTTTTTGGTTTGTTTTCAAATCTGCCATATATAGTAAACATTGAAAAACAGCCCTTACTTTGTTTTTTCATTTGCGTTTCAGAATTGGAAATAGAATGCACGGAATGTACATGGACCAACCGGAAGCAGTATTCTAGCTTTTCTTCTGCGTTTAACATGTTTTTAGCGCAACTGTAACATATTTGATCAGCAGGAGTCCTATTGTCTTAAAAAATATGCAAAAGTTGCACACAAAAAAAAGAAGAGAATTTACAATCAAAAAACAAATGATGATTATTAACACACACAAAAGTACCGGATAATTGGTATCGTCGTGTACCGGTATTATTTCCGGGGTACCGGAACCCATGTTGGTTCAATTTGAATGACCGCCATCATTATGAGACAGGTAGCGCCCATTGGAATTGAGGCTGCCGTTCTATATTTGCAGTTCTATACAGAGGGGGACAATAAAGGTATACCATCTTTGTCCCTTTGTTGCTGGCTCCGGTTGACTGTGCGGTGCAACAAAAACAATGAAGTAATAAAATTAATTGAGACCCCTCCGCATAATTACCATTAACAAATGATGGTGGAGGCGCTGTTAAGTGTCTCCCAGTGTTGGGAGTGTATTAGGTGGCGTTAATCTCTGCGGGGGGCCTAGAGAAACTGAATATCCGCCAGCAAATCGACTTGTCTCGGACCGAGGGAAATATCCAACATGTAAGAGACATGAATTCACGGTTTAATCCTTTTACAGTGTATTGTCTTTTGTAAGCACTCCATACAGTGAAATAACTCTTTAGGGAGGCTCATAGAATCCAGATACATGTAAACAGGTGCTTTGTTGGTGGTTAAGAAATGCACACAAGCTTAGTGCTGTAAAAGTACGAATTTTGTTAGCGAGCTTCATTAGCAAGGCTTACTTTAGTTGTTATGCATTTGTTTGTATTTGTTATAGCATTTAAGTTATTAGTTTGGTAAAATGTATTTGTGTTGCAGACAATGTCATTTTATTATTCATAGAAAGTTATACCTACTCAAAGTCATAGAATTGTAATTGGACCAAAATTCTCGGGGAAAATGTGTTAGTATAAAAAAAAAAGGTACGAACTCTGCGAGTATTGAAGGTGTCATATTATTACTTTTTTCATACATTTTAAAGGCCTACTGAAACCCACTACTACCGACCACGCAGTCTGATAGTTTATATATCAATGAAGAAATCTTAACATTGCAACACATGCCAATACGGCCGGGTTAACTTATAAAGTGCAATTTTAAATTTCCCGCTAAACTTCCGGTTGAAAACGTCTATGCATGATGACGTATGCACGTGACGTCAATCGTTGAACCGGAAGTATTGGTACCCCATTGAATCCAATACAAAAAAGCTCTGTTTTTATCTCAAAATTCCACAGTATTCTGGACATCTGTGTTGGTGAATCTTTTGCAATTTGTTTAATGAACAATGAAGACTGCAAAGAAGAAAGTTGTAGGTGGGATCGGTGTATTAGCGGCTGGCTGTAGCAACACAACCAGGAGGACTTACTTGGATAGCAGACGCGCTAGCCGACGCTAGCCGACGCTAGCCACCAACCGCACGGATGATCGGGTGAAGTCCTTCGTCCTTCCGTCGATCGCTGGAACGCAGGTGAGCACGGGTGTTGATGAGCAGATGAGGGCTGGCTGGCGTAGGTGGAGCGCTAATGTTTTTATCATAGCTCTGTGAGATCCCGTTGCTAAGTTAGCTTCAATGGCGTCGTTAGCAACAGCATTGTTAAGCTTCGCCAGGCTGGGAATTATTAACCGTGTAGTTACATGTACATGGTTTAATAGTATTGTTGATCTTCTGTCTATCCCTCCAGTCAGGGATTTATTTATTTAGTTTCTATCTGCATTTGAGTCTGATGCTATCACGTTAGCTCAGTAGCTAAAGAGCTTCGCCGATGTATTGTCGTGGAGATAAAAGTCACTGTGAATGTCCATTTTGCGTTCTCGACTCTCATTTTCAAGAGGATATAGTATCCGAGGTGGTTTAAAATACAAATCCGTGATCCACAATAGAAAAAGGAGAAAGTGTGGAATCCAATGAACCCTTGAAAAAGATACGTCCTGCACTGTCTTTCACTCTCACTTTCCTCATCCACAAATCTTTCATCCTCGCTCAAATTAATGGGGTAATCGTCGCTTTCTCGGTCAGAATCTCTCTCGCTGCATTGTAAACAATGGTAAAATGTGAGGAGTCCTTCCTCCGGTGACGTCACGCTACTTCCGGTATAGGCAAGGCTTTTTTTCATCAGCGACCAAAAGTTGTGACCTTTATCGTTGTTCTCTACTAAATCCTTTCAGCAAAAATATGGCAATATCGCGAAATGATCAAGTATGACACATAGAATGGATCTGCTATCCCCGTTTGAATAAAAAAATGTCATTTCAGTAGGCCTTTAAAGGTGAAATGTAATTTAGAAAAAGTTGCAATGTTGACTAATAAAACAAAGCTGCTTTTTTTTCTTTCAAACTGTCATTGCTCAAAACATAATATTGAATCAAAATCAATGTTATTATAAATTATTGACCTATCCGAGGTTCCGATTACGTCACATCAAATATTCCACTTTGAAAAATATTTTTGGTGAAAGATTTTGCATGTTTTGTGTGTTTGCCATTAAACACATAGTTTTGTTTGACAAAAAAGGGCGGAAAACAAACAAACAAACAAAAAAACAACATAAAAAAAACTAAAACATTTTGAAATGAGGGATAGATCTGAAGTTGATGTAGGCTCCAGAGATTTAAGCGTTAAATATAAAATGTATGTATGCCCTGGCACACCATTATCATCATTTCATGACCGAAGCAAAACACTTTTTACACTTTTATACTGAAATAAATACACCTACAACTTATTCAATAAAAACATAGAAAAAACTACCAGCAGCGGTAAAGTTCAGACCCATGAAGGAAAGAAGAAAGTGAATGAATGTTTATAACTGAATACATTTACATATGCATACAAATTTGTTTTCTTTTTTTTATATATTTTTTTAATGAATAAAAAAATGTCATTTCAGTAGGCCTTCTGAAATGACATTTTTTAATTTAAACGGGGATAGCAGATCCATTCTATGTGTCATACTTGATCATTTCGCGATATTGCCATATTTTTGCTGAAAGGCTTTAGTAGAGAACATTGACGATAAAGTTCGCAACTTTTGGTCGCTGATAAAAAAGCCTTGCCTATACCGGAAGTAGCGTGACGTCACAAGTTGAAAGGCTCCTCACATTTCCCCATTGTTTACACCAGCAGCGAGAGCAATTCGGACCGAGAAAGCGACAATTACCCCATTAATTTGAGCCAGGATGAAAAACGTGGATGAGGAACGTGGGAGTGAAGGACTAGAGTGCAGTGCAGGATGCATCTTTTTTCGCTCTGACCGTAACTTAGGTACAAGCTGGCTCATTGGATTCCACACTCTCTCCTTTTTCTATTGTGGATCACGGATTTGTATTTTAAACCACCTCGGATACTATAACCTCTTGAAAATGAGAGTCGAGAACGCGAAATGGACATTCACAGGGACTTTTATCTCCACGACAATACATCGGCGAAGCTCTTTAGCTACTGAGCTAACGTGATAGCATCGTGCTTAAATGCAGATAGAAACAAAAGAAATAAACCCCTGGAAGGATAGACAGAAGATCAACAAACAAAGCTTAACAATGCTGTTGCTAACGACGCTAAGCCTAACTTAGCAACCGGACCTCACAGAGCTATGATAAAAACATTAGCGCTCCACCTACGCCAGCCAGCCCTCATCTGCTCATCAACACCCGTGCTCACCTGCGTTCCAGCGATTGACGGGAGGACGAAGGACTTCACCCAATCATCCGTGCGGTCGGCGGCTAGCGTCGGATAGCGCGTCTGCTATCCAAGTCAAAGTCCTCCTGGTAGTGTTGCTGCAGCCAGCCGCTAATACACCGATCCCACCTACAACTTTCTTCTTTGCAGTCTTCATTGTTCATCAAACAAATTGCAAAAGATTCACCAACACAGATGTCCAGAATACTGTGGAATTTTGCGATGAAAACAGAGCTTTTTTGTATTGGATTCAATGGCATCCGAATACTTCCGTTTCAACGATTGACTTTACGCGCATACGTCATCATACATAGACGTTTTCAACCGGAAGTTTAGCGGGAAATTTAAAATTGCACTTTATAAGTTAACCCGGCCGTATTGGCATGTGTTGCAATGTTAAGATTTCATCATTGATATATAAACTATCAGACTGCGTGGTCGGTAGTAGTGGCTTTCAGCAGGCCTTTAAGTAACGTTTATGACAACATTTTTTCCAAAACACAATGTAGAATGTGAGATATAACAGGATAATGCATACAATTATAATTTTTTTTCAAAACGCTTACAGAAAAGTGGGACCCCAAAAATTTACTGTGGGACAGAGGAAAAAAAATGCTTTATTTAAATAAATATATTATTTATAAAGCAAGTTCGAGAATCATTGGCAAACTTTTACTTAGTCCCGGACTTGGCGTGCTGCCCGCCTTGGCACGCATATATATGTGTCCTCTTTTTGGGATTTCAGAATATAGTCAGCCTATACGTAACAAATTAAAGCGCATTAGCTTTGGGTGTTGTTAGGTAATGATACCAACTTGGATAGTTGGCATTAGCTATCATTGAATGCATATTCTATCATAACAACAACATGCCTGCAATTTGTTCCTTGCTTCTCTTGGACTGCTTTTGTATGTGTGCACACGCTCCCTTGCGAGTACGTGTTGACCAGACAGGGTGAGTGAACGTCGTAAACCCCACTCATTTTATCCGAGGCCAGTAAATAATTTTATTACTCAAATTTACTAATCGTGGATAAATATAGACAGTTTTAAGACCAAAATGTCCTGTTAAACAACTATTGGTAACATGGACGAGAAAATGTTGTTCTCGTTATATTCCTTGCTTTTAAAAACGTAACTGTGAGCAAGTTGCAGACAGCCCCTTGAAAGGGGTCATATTAGGATTTTTTTTTATACATTTAAAAACTTCATCAGTGTTTTTCAACCACTGTGCCGCGGCACACTAGTGGACCGTGAGATATTGTCTTGTGTGCCGTGGGAGATTATGTAATTTCACCTAATTGGGTTAAAAACCTTTTTTGCAAACCAGTAATTATAATCCGCAAATGTGCCGTTGTTGAGTGTCTGTGCTGTCTAGAGCTCGGCCGTGTAACTGTGTAATACTCTTCCATATCAGTAGGTGGCAGCAGGTAGCTAATTGCTTTGTAGATGTCGGGAACACGGTTTGTCGTGATCACAATATGCTGACGACAGCGGGAGGCAGCGTGCAGGTAAAAAGGTATCTAATGCTTTAACCAAAAATAAACAAAAGGCGAGGGCTCACTTTGTCGGCTTTGACGCCAGCATTTTGAATCTTACTTGTCATGATCCGCTGCCCGGATCATGTTTGTTTTGTTTTCGATTCCCTCACTTTCTGTTTTCAGCACCCCTGGGTTTGTGGTGTAGTTGTCGCCTGCCTCTGATTAGTGTTCGGGACGCTCACCTGTGCCTGGGCACTAACTAGAGAGCTATTTAATCCTGCCTTTCGCCACACTCGCTCTGGTCTGGCTGTTTTGTTTGCTTCCATGCAACACGTTACGTCTAAGTATTCTTGATTCCTGAGCTAAGCTTTACCATTTGTTTTCTGGTTTACATGCCAAGCTTTCTTGTCAGCTATTCTGTTAACTTCCCGTGTTTATTTTAGTTTACAATCTGATTTATTGGACATGAAATCATTGTCCTACCTGCATATTGCCTCCGGAGTTTCCGTCTGCATCCTGGGAGAACGACGCACGCATAAACATGCGACCCAACAGTAACATTACTGACGCCGTTATTACGAACACTGATTATGAGTCATTTTTCATCTTAACACGAATATATGAACATCCTAGCAGTTGGCATCCTAATGACAGCAGACATTGTACAGTAAGTGATGTTATATTTGTCATGTCTTTTGATCATGTTTTGTTTGGCTAGGTTCTCTTTGGTTTTTGGACTCTTTTTAGTTCCTGTTTGTGCACTCTTGTTTTTTTTTTGTTTCCATGACAACCCATTAGTTGCACCTGTTTTCACGTTCGGACTCACACACCTGTCAGCAATCATGTCACTAGTATTTAAAGGCCTACTGAAAGCCACTACTACCGACCACGCAGTCTGATAGTTTATATATCAATGATGAAATCTTAACATTATAACACATGCCAATACGGCCGGGTTAACTTATAAAGTGACATTTTAAATTTGCCGCTAAACTTCCGGTTCGTAACGCCTCTGAGGATGACGTATGCGCGTGACGTATCCCGGCGAACACGGGTATGCCTTCCACATTGAAGCCAATACGAAAAAGCTCTGTTTTCATTTCATAATTCCACAGTATTCTGGACATCTGTGTTAGTGAATCTGTTTCAATCATGTTCATTGCATTATGGAGAAGGAAGCTGAGCAAGCAAAGAAGAAAGTTGTCGGTGCGAAATGGACGTATTTTTCGAACGTAGTCAGCAACAACAGTACACAGCCGGCGCTTCTTTGTTTACATTCCCGAAAGATGCAGTCAAGATGGAAGAACTCGGATAACAGAGACTCTAACCAGGAGGACTTTTGACTTGGATACACAGACGCCTGTAGAGAACTGGGACAACACAGACTCTTACCAGGATTACTTTGATTTGGATGACAAAGACGCAGACGTGCTACTGTGAGTATGCAGCTTTGGCTTTTTTTTTGCGTATGTACGTAACTTTTTTTTAAATATATAAGCTTTATGAACCTTGGGTTAGGTGAACGGTCTTTTGGGCTGAGTGATTGTGTGTGTTGATCAGGTGTTTGAATTGTATTGGCGTGTTCTATGGAGCTAGGAGCTAGCAGAGGAGCTAGGAGCTAGCGTAACAAACACGCAGGTGTTATTATGCAGGATTAATTTGTGGCATATTAAATATAAGCCTGGTTGTGTTGTGGCTAATAGAGTATATATATGTCTTGTGTTTATTTACTGTTGTAGTCATTCCCAGCTGAATATCAGGTCACCCCCGGCTCTCACAGCATCTTCCCTATCTGAATAGCTTCAACTCCCCACTAGTCCTTCACTTGCACTTTACTCATCCACAAATCTTTCATCCTCGCTCAAATTAATGGGGAAATTGTCGCTTTCTCGGTCCGAATCTATCTCACTTCATGCGGCCATCATTGTAAACAATAGGGAACTTTGCGTATATGTTCAACTGACTACGTCACGCTACTTCCGGTAGGGGCAAGCCTTTTTTTTAATCAGATACCAAAAGTTGCAATCTTTATCGTCGTTGTTCTATACTAAATCCTTTCAGCAAAAATATGGCAATATCGCGAAATGATCAAGTATGACACATAGAATAGATCTGCTATCCCCGTTTAAATAAAAAAAATTCATTTCAGTAGGCCTTTAAGCCTGTCATTTTCTGTCGGTCGTCCTGGCGACATTACCCTTGCTACTCTATACCATGCTCTGCGCTGACTTATTTTCATGCGATTGTTCGCTTCATGCCATGCCACGTAACTTTTGTTTCATGTCCATAGTTTACGTCAAAGTATTACTTTTTGTTTTCTTAGCCAAGTTTGTTCTCCGCCTTGTGCGCACCTTTTGTTTGTTCTTTTTGTTAGTATTCAAATAAATCATGTTTTTACCTTCACGCCATGTCCGATTTAATTTCCTTGCATCTTGGGAAAGCAATCCATGCAGCGAGCAGTGAAAGCCTCGCAGCAAGCTGCCCCATAGTCCATGTCTTGACAATATTATGCTTGTTGGTTCTCACAAAGTCTGCAGTCAGTAATAATCAATTATGTTGTTAAAAAAAAAAAGCGAACGTCATGATACGTTTTTGAAATGAATGCGCCGCGTATGCTTAAAATGATCAAAATACGTTAAATAATAAATGTTAAATATTAAATAGACCTGCTCAGTGGCTTTGTGGTTAGAGTGCCCGCCCTTAGATCGGTAGCTCGTGAGTTCAAACCCTGGCCAAGTCATACCAAAGACTATAAAAATGGGACCCATTACCTCCCTGTTTGGCACTCAGCATCAAGGGTTGGAATTGGGGCTTAAATCACCAAAATGATTCCTGAGCATGGCCACCGCTGCTGCTCACTGCTCCCCTCACTTCCCTGGGTGTAACAAGGTGGAACAAGGGGATGGGTCAAATGCAGAGTGTGATTTCACCACACCTAGTGTGTGTGTGACTATCAGTGGTACTTTATCTAACTTTATGTTATTATAAACGTGCCTGTTACTACATGACATATATACATACTTACATAATGTATTTAAAACCTTAATGGAGGTGTTTGGTTGTTTCTTTAACGTCTTTATAGGCAGAATAGTGCGATTCCTATTGGCTCCATTGTAAGCGGGCTTTTGATCACATTTATTGAATATTTAGAATGCATTAAAAAAATACGTCATGTCTTTCATAATGGCAAAATTCCAAAAAAGTGCAGTCGTCCTTTTAACTTTTAACCAGCCCAGCGTGTGCAGGACTGGACTGCGCGGGATGACCACTTTTAGCATAGCCTGGCAAAATTGATGTGCTCAGCTTGCAATAATGTGATTTTTACTGTTGGTAATTCAATCAAAAGTATGCACCAAGCATCATGCATGACAACATGGACGTCTTCAGTTTGTCAAGTTTTAAAGGATTATATCTGCAGAGCTGCAAACTGTTATTTCCCATGGGCGACGCTTTTTTCCAAATAGGGTAAGTCTTTAAAGGCCTACTGAAAGCCACTACTACCGACCACGCAGTCTGATAGTTTATATATCAATGATGAAATCTTAACATTGCAACACATGCCAATACGGCCGGGTTAACTTATAAAGTGCAATTTTAAATTTCCCGCTTAACTTCCGGTTGAAAAAGCCTTTGGAGGATGACGTATGCGCGTGACGTAGCCAGGGGAACAGAGGTATGCCTTCCCCATTGAATACAATACAAAAAAGCTCTGTTTTCATTTCATAATTCCACAGTATTCTGGACATCTGTGTTGGTGAATCTTTTGCAATTTGTTTAATGAACAATGGAGATTACAAAGAAGAAAGTTGTAGGTGCGATCGGTGTATTAGCGGCTGGCTGTAGCAACACAACAAGAAGGACTTACTTGGATAGCAGACGCGCCAGCCGATGCTAGCCGCCAACCACATATGTGTTGGGGTGAAGTCCTTCGTCGCGCCGTCGATCGCTGGAACGCAGGTGAGCACGGGTGTTGATGAGCAGATGAGGGCTGGCTGGCGTAGGTGGAGCGCTAATGTTTTTATCATAGCTCTGTGAGGTCCGGTTGCTAAGTTGCTAAGTTAGCCTTAGCATCGTTAGCAACAGCATTGTTAAGCTTTGCCAGGCTGAGAATTATTAACCGTGTAGTTACTTGTACATGGTTTAATAGTATTGTTGATCTTCTGTCTATCCTTCCAGTCAGGGATTTATTTATTTAGTTTCTATCTGCCTTTGAGACAGATACTATCACGTTAGCTCAGTAGCTAAAGAGCATCGTCGATGTATTGTCGTGGAGATAAAAGTCACTGTGAATGTCCATTTCGCGTTCTCGACTCTCATTTTCAAGAGGATATAGTATCCGAGGTGGTTTAAAATACAAATCCGTGACCCACAATAGAAAAAGGAGAGAGTGTGGAATCCAATGAGCCAGCTTGTACCTAAGTTACGGTCAGAGCGAAAAAAGGTATGTATTTCACTGCATTCTAGTCCGTCACTCTAACGTTCCTCATCCATGAATCTTTCATCCTGGCTCAAATTAATGGGGTAATCGTCGCTTTCTCGGTCCGAATAGCTCTAGCTGCGTTGAAAACAATAGGAAAATATGAGGAAGTGAACAACTGACAACGTTACGCTACTTCCGGTAGGGGCAAGGCTTTTTTTTATCAGAGACCAAAAGTTGCGAACTTTATCGTCGATTTTCTCTACTAAATCCTTTCAGCAAAAATATGGCAATATCGCAAAATGATCAAGTATGACACATAGAATGGATCTGCTATCCCCGTTTAAATAAAAAAAAAAAATTTCAGTAGGCCTTTAAAGTTTGTGGTTACACTGCATTAAAAAACGATGCTACACAATTACGACAAGAATTGTGATTACCGATGGCGACAAATTGTGCCAACATGGCCTTTAACCAATAACGTGTAGGTGACAAGCAAATAAAAATCCTATCAATATTAACGTCTTCTTCCATCCAGTTCATGCAGCTGGTCCTTGCCTATCGCTAACACGCACACAAAGGGGTTAATTTGACCTCCCGCCTCCCGCTTTTATTGAAACATCTTAATCTGCATAGAGTCATTTATATGCAGCATGGCGCTCTGACTCACTCGCTCTTCTTATACGCATAGGAGACCACTGCGGCGGCTCGCACGCCAAACACATGCCTTCTTTGTGTGTGCGTCCTTGAGTGAGAAAACACTCTTTTGTGCATGCCATTAAATCACCATGTTGGCCTTATTTAAAGGCTATTATCTCTCCTGCATGGGCTCTTCTGCTTTGTAGCACTGGCCCTTTTTTTTAAATGGCCGCCTTCCCCGTCCCTTCCTTTCTCATTTGTCTGAGGATTCTTCTGATGCAGCCCGGAAAATAGAAAGCCTTTTTTTTTTTTTTTTTTTTTTGCAGATGTACGCTTGCGTGGGTAATGGCTGGCGTGAGGCGAAAGAAAGGATGGAGTGAAAAGGAAAGGGGAGGGTGGCGGTGGTAATGAGAGATTAATGTGGTGAAGCGGGGAGGAAGCTGGAGGATGTAGAGGCTAAAAGGGGCTGAAAATGACAAATAACCCATAGGGGGTGGAGGGTAAGGGTACGCCATAATCCCAGGTTTGGTACGTACCTCCATTTTAAGGTCGGGGTTCATTTTGCCATGCACGCCCCATCTGGAACAAGGGTGAGGTGTCTTGCTCAAGGACACAACGGACGTGACTAGGATGGCGTAAGCCGGGGATCGAACCAAGAACCCTCAGGTTGCTGGCACGGCCGCTCTTTTCAACCGAGCCACGGTTGGAGCTTATTTCGGACATTTTACATCAGACCAGGATGTGTGTGTGTGTGTGTGCGTGTGTGTGTGTGTGTGTGTGTGTGTGTGTGTGTGTGTGTATACACACACTATATTGCCAAAAGTATTTGGCCACCTGCCAAGCCCAACTCCTGGGAAAACAACCCCACACCATAATTCCTTCTCCACCAAATTTCACACTCGGCACAATGCAGTCCGAAATGTACCGTTCTCCATGGGGGGCAGAGGGTAACGGTATGCCCCCCCATCTGGAACAAGGTTGATTTTAGACCAATATCAGATCAGTGTGTGTGTGTGTGTGTGTGTGTGTGTGTGTGTGTGTATGTATACACACACTATATTGCCAAAAGTATTTGGCCACCTGCCAAGCCCAACTCCTGAAAAACAACCCCACACCATAATTCCTTCTCCACCAAATTTCACACTCGGCACAATGCAGTCCGAAATGTACCGTTCTCCATGGGGGGTGCGGGGGGTAACGGTACGCCATAATCCCAGGTTTGGTACGTACCTCCATTTTAAGGTCAGTGTTCATTTTGCCATGCAAGGCCCAAATCACCCCCCATCTGGAACAACGGTGAGGTGTCTTGCTCAAGGACACAACGGACGTGACTAGGATGGCGGAAGCCGGGGATCGAACCAAGAACCCTCAGGTTGCTGGCACGGCCGCTCTTTTCAACCGAGCCACGGTTGGAGTTTATTTCGGACATTCTACATGCAAGTTGATTTTAGACCAATATCAGATCAGTGTGTGTGTGTGTGTGTGTGTGTGTGTGTGTGTGTGTGTGTGTGTGTGTGTGTGTGTGTGTGTGTGTGTGTGTGTGTGTGTGTGTGTGTGTGTGTGTGTGTGTGTGCGCGCACTATATTGCCAAAAGTATTTGGCCACCTGCCAAGCCCAACTCCTGAAAAACAACCCCACACCATAATTCCTTCTCCACCAAATTTCACACTCGGCACAATGCAGTCCGAAATGTACCGTTCTCCATGGGGGGTGGGGGTTAATGGTACGCCATAATCCCAGGTTTGGTACGTACCTCCATTTTAAGGTCAGGGGTTCATTTTCGGTACAGTAAGGCAGTGGGTCAATCAATCAATCAATGTTTATTTATATAGCCCTAAATCACAAGTGTCTCAAAGGGCTGCGCAAGCCACAACGATATCCTCGGTTCAGAGCCCACATAAGGGCAAGGAAAAACTCACAACCCAGTGGGATGTCAATGTGAATGACTACGAGAAACCTTGGAGAGGACCCCAAATGTGGGTAACCCCCCCCCCTTTAGGGGAGACCAGATGCAATGGATGTCGAGTGGGTCTAGCATAATATTTTGAAAGTCCAGTCCATAGTGGATCTAACATAATAGTGAGAGTCCAGTCCAAAGTGGGGCCAGCAGGAGACCATCCCGAGCGGAGACGGGTCAGCAGCGCAGAGATGTCCCCAACCGATGCACAGGCGAGCGGTCCACCCCGGGTCCCGACTCTGGACAGCCAGCACTTCATCCATGGCACCTGGACCTGTGCCCCCCCCCTTCCACAAGGGAGAGGGGGGCAGAAAAGAAAAGAAACGGCAGATCAACTGGTCTAAAAAGGGGGTCTATTTAAAGGCTAGAGCAGGGGTCACCAACCTTTTTGAAACCAAGGGCTACTTCTTGGGTACTGATTAATGCGAAGGGCTACCAGTTTGATACACACTTAAACAAATTGCCAGAAATAGCCAATTTGCTCAATTTACCTTTAACTCTATGTTATTATTAATAATTAATGATATTTATCTTTGTGGAAACACTGATCATCTTAATGATTTCTCACAATAAATATATATAGAAACAGATAAATATCAATATGCAACACTTTATTTTTATATTTTCTCTAAGTGCACATTTTTCAAATTGAACATTTTCAAATGATCACTTCTAAGACAGTCTTGTGAAATCACAATATCCCATTTTAACTAGCTAGCCACTAACATTTTTGAACAAATCATGAATTACTTTGCACCATGTTTGTACAAATAATAACTCATGTAAAATACAAAAGTCAACTCTCAAATTTTTAAATAAATCATGTCACACTTTGAACTGGACACCAAATCTGTTATCTGTTTCTTTGTCAGTTAGTGAAGACCAAGTCTTTAAAATATTTTCTTGGATTTTCAAATTCTATTTGAGTTTTGTCTCTCTTAGAATTAAAAATGTCGAGCAAAGCGAGACCAGCTTGCTAGTAAATAAATACAATTTAAAAAATTGAGGCAGCTTACTGGTAAGTGCTGCTATTTGAGCTATTTTTAGAACAGGCCAGCGGGCTACTCATCTGGTCCTTACGGGCTACCTGGTGCCCGCGGGCACCGCGTTGGTGACCCCTGGGCTAGAGTATACAAATGAGTTTTAAGATGGGACTTAAATGCTTCTACTGCAACGTTTCCTGCCAATGATGCTGCGGGCCACTTTGATACCATTTGTACAGTAAAGATGCTAAAACCACTTCATGTAGGCCAATATCTCCCTAAGAGTCTGTGTCTTCTGCAGTGGGCATTTGTGTTTTGAATAACAAGGCAATTGTTTCAAACAAATGTTCACTGCAGAGGATGCTGATTGTCCCCAGGTTGTATGCTAAATTGACTCAACAAAACATCCCAATTTACCTTTGTGTTTTGGCGACGAAGCAAATTGGCGTGGTATCTAATAATATATCTTGTTAAAATGAGTTTACTTCGGCACCCCTCAGACTGGCTGACTGACGTCGACATAAGCGGTTGTCGACAAAATCGTAATTAGCTATTGCTCGCACGTTTATTTGTGACTTTGACCAGAGAATGGGTGATTATGACGGAGTTTTGTTTGTTGACCTTTAGTGGTGTCTCAGTGCAACATTTTCACTTATGTTATGGTAATTCTTCCTACTCCTTTTCGAACATGCTGTGATGAAACAACAGGAAATATAATAATAATTAAAGCTGCAAGCAGCGATGGACGGGACCAACTTTGAGGGCTCATAAAATCCAAACTGGAGCAGTAATTAAAACTATTTCATCAACTTTTAATCAGAAGGGTTTAATCTCTCTCCTGTGCTAGTTTGAAGCCGACACGACAAACGCGCTCAGAGGAGATAATGTTTGAAAAAAGGTGACTGTTTTTACACAACTTTTGTTTTGAAGGGGGAATTGCAAACTTCCTGTTGATTTTTGCTGGGGCTTGTCAGTGTATGAAATCTAGGTCTAAGTGAGACCTACATAGAGGTTTTTGTTTCATGTCTCTACGACATTCCTACTGGGAGTTACAGGCAGTTTTGTCTGTGTTTTCTTCCTAGGGGCCGCTAGAGCGCAATTTTGAGTTTTGGGGTTTGGTTTTTTGATTAGATCGCAATTTTCGCCAGTCCTGATGTGTGTCCAATTTGGTGAGTTTTGAAGCATGTTAAGGGGGTCACATTACAGCTGAAAGAGGCGGCGGTATAATAATAAAACGCTAGAAATACAATAGGGTCCTCTGTCCCAAAGGGACTCGGTCCCTAATAATAACAAATTACATTTATATAGCGCTTTTCTATCAACTTGATACTCAAGGCGCTCGATATGTGACGTATTACATTGTAGTTATATGCATGTTTGAAATAACCTGAGCCTTGAGTATTGGCCGGTGGCGAAATCGATCCGATATCAGCACCAATCATAAATACTTTTATTTTGTAGGCCTGGAATGTTAGAAAAGGCTTGATCAAGTGAAATAAATCAAACAGAGAACAACCGTCGGTACTAAAACCCTAACTCATTTATTATTACCATCTGAAATGAACTTATGCTGTCTTTAAGTTAACAGTTTTCTTTTTAGTAACACAGAGTAGCCACAAAAACTCATTAAGTTAAGCCAATGGCGCGGTAGGTTGAATGATGCAGAGGCGTTTGTTACTGGATGCTTTCTAATACACTTCTGCCTTCAATCAATCAATCAATCAAAGTTTATTAATCTAGTCCTTAATCACAAGTGTCTCAAAGGGCTGCACAAGCCACAACGACATCCTCAGCTCAGATCCCACATCACGGCAAGAAAAACCTCAACCCAATGGGATACAATGAGAAACCTTGGAGGGGACATCTGCGGTCCCCTCCAAGGTTTCTCATTGTATTTATGTATATATGTACACTACCGTTAAAAAGTTTGGGGTCACATTAAAATGTCCTTATTTTTCAATGAAGATAACTTTAAACTAGTCTTAACTTTAAAGAAATACACTCTGTACATTGCTAATGTGGTAAACGACTATTCTAGCTGCAAATGTCTGGTTTTTGGTGCAATATCTACATAGGTGTATAGAGGCCCATTTCCAGCAACTATCCCTCCAGTGTTCTAATGGTACAATGTGTTTGCTCATTGGCTCAGAAGGCTAATTGATGATTAGAAAACCCTTGTGCAATCATGTTCACACATCTGAAAACAGTTTACCTCGTTACAGAAGCTACAAAACTGACCTTCCTTTGAGCAGATTGAGTTTCTGGAGCATCACATTTGTGGGGTCAAATAAACGCTCAAAATGGCCAGAAAAAGAGAACTTTCATCTGAAACTCGACAGTCTATTCTTGTTCTTAGAAATGAAGGCTATTCCACAAAATTGTTTGGGTGACCCCAAACTTTTGAACGGTAGTGTATATAGTCGAGGTTTCTGTGGTTTATCCGTTATACAGTGCTCAATACCGGGGTAGAGCGGAATTATACAATAGGTCAGGAAAAAACACAGGCTATATCATCCCTGCAAGCCTGTTTCGCAAGTTTCCCTGACGATATTTTTTTATTATATATATATATATATATACACATATATATATATATATATATATATATATATATATATATATATATATATATATATATATATGTGTATATATATATATATGTGTATATATATGTGTATATATATATATGTGTGTATATATATATATACATATGTGTATATATATGTATGTATATATATACATACATGTATATATGTGTGTGTATGTATGTATGCATGCATATATGTATGTATGGCTCCTCCTTTGGCTGCTGACGTATGCCGTAACGTATAGTATCATTTCTGTTTTCCTTTTCTTGGCTGGTTACTCTCTGTTGTAACACAGTTCCAGTTTGACTTCTGTTGAAGTGTACAAAGCATTCATTCTTTTGTTGCCTTTCTCCTTCACATTCAAGCTATCTTAGCAGTTAGCATGGCTTTTTCTCTTCTCCCGCTGTGTTTTGCTCCACATTTTAGAACCATCTGTATTGTATTCCATATACCCCGTTTTGACTTCCTACCCGCCAGGTGCAACACTGCGGCATCGAAAGGCCAAATGTAGCTTTTGTTTTGGAAATGCAGGCGAGTACTCGCTAAGGTCGTATGCAAAGTAGTCGGCGTCCCTACTGGTCAAAAGACGGGTAATGTTCATGTAGTCAAATTAGAGCCCTGCTTTAAACATGAGCGCCTGGCCAAAATGTTCGGCATACCTGCAAGATTTAACCAAGCCTGATTCAAGAGCAGGTACAGGAAGAAGATGCTCAGTTTTGATTGACACTGTCAAGAGAGGTATCATTAAACAATACAGCTGTGCCTCAAAAGGTCTAACAATTCAAAAACAGACCAAAGTTGACAGGAAACACCCAAAATTCAAGAACAATTCAGAATTCTCCTCCCACATTTTTCAACGTGTTTCAACCGTTCCACCGTCAAAACATTCCTCTTAATCAGGACCAAAAACAAAGTTGGTTTTTTAATTGGAAAAATTCCATTTTTTTCCGAAATTCCTGGAATTTCTCAAGTTACTACTTCAACATTTCTCGACCGATTTGAAAAATTCCAACACCAACCATTTCAACTCATTCAGAACATTCAAGTTTTTTTTTTTTTTTTACCATTTTCCAAAAAATTCCTGCTTTTCCCAGAATTCCCATATTTTTGGTAAATTCCCATTGAAATCAATGGGACATTCTTCAAAGTTCCACAATTCCCACATTTTTCATCTGATTCAAACTGTTCCAACTTCAGAATATTCAGCCTATTTGGGAATTGTGTGCTCTACTTCCAACAATTTAAAAAAAAATTCCAGGATTTCAGTTCAACTTCAGCATTGGAGCATTCACACGCAATTCCTTCAGGAATTGCCTCATCGAGTTATTCTTCTTCTTTTCCAGATTTTGGCGCGCTCTACCTTCCATATTTTTCACCCGATTCATACTTTTTCAACTTCAAACTGTTCAGCCTATTCGGGAATCGCGGACTTTCCCTTCACACATTCCAAAAATTACCAGATTTCCCAGATTTCCAGGTTTCCCGGGACATTTTTCCCATTCAAAATTAATTGGCCATTTTTCAAACTTTCACTATTTCCAAATTTTTCAACCAATTCAAACCATTCCACCTTTAACACATTCCACCATCCTGGAAATTAAACTAACTGTTTGCCAAGTTCAAAATAATTCCAGGATTTTGCAGTATTCCTGGTTTTCCAAAGCCCTATTTCCACCCTTTTTTCTGGCGACTACTCTTTCCACATTTTTCAACGCATTTCAACCGTTCCACCGTCAAAACATTCCTCTTAATCAGGACAAAAAACAAAGTTGTTTTTTTAATTGGAAAAATTCCCGTTTTTTCCGAAATTCCCGGAATTCTGTAATACCATTTCTCAAGTTACTACTTCAACATTTCTCGACCGATTTGAAAAATTCCAACACCAACCATTTCAACTCATTCAGAACATTCAAGTTTTTTTTTTACCATATTCCCAAAAATTCCTGCTTTTCCAAGAATTCCCATATTTTTGGGAAATTCCCATTGAAATGAATGGGACATTCTTCAAAATTCCACAATTCCCACCATTTTCATCTGATTCAAACTGTTCCAACTTCAGAATATTCAGCCTATATGGGAATTGTGTGCTCTACTTCCAACAATTCTAAAAAAATTCCAGGATTTCAGTTCAACTTCAGCATTGGAGCATTCACACGCAATTCCTTCAGGAATTGCCTCATCTAGTTATTCTTCTTCTTCTCCAAAATTTTGGCACGCTCTACCTTCCACATTTTCACCCGATTCAAACCTTTCCAACTTCAAACTGTTCAGCCTATTCGGGAATCGCGGGCTTTCCCTTGACAAACTCCAAAAATTCCCAGATTTCCAGGTTTCCCGGGACATTTTTCCCATTCAAAATTAATTGGCCATTTTTCAAACTTTCACTATTTCCACATTTTTCAACCGATTTAAACCATTCCACCTTTAACACATTCCACCATCCTGTAAATTAAACTACCCTTTTGCCAAGTTCAAAATAATTCCAGGATTTTGCAGTATTCCTGGTTTTCCAAAGCCCTATTTCCACCCTTTTTTCTGGCGACTACTCCTCCCACATTTTTCAACCCACTTCAACCATTCCACCGTCAAAACATTCCTCTTAATTAGGACAAAAAAACAAAGTTGTTTTTTGAACTGGAAAAATTCCCGGTTTTCCCGAAATTCCAGGAATTCCGTAATACCATTTCTCAATTCAACATGTTGCTACTTCAACGTTTCTCGACCGATTTGAAAAATTCCAACACCAACCATTTCAACTCATTCAGACCATTCAAGTTTTTCTTTACCATTTTCAAAAAATTCCCGCTTTTCCCGAAATCCCCAAATTTTTTTAAAGTTCCACAATTCCCACATTTTTCATCTGATTCAAACTGTTCCAACCTCAGAATATTCAGCCTATTTGGGAATTGTGTGCTCTACTTCCAACAATTCTAAAAAAAATTCCAGGATTTCAGTTCAACTTCAGCATTGGAGCATTCACACGCAATTCCTTCAGGAATTGTCTCATCTAGTTTATTCTTCTTCTTCTCCAAAATTTTGGCGCGCTCTACCTTCCACATTTTTCACCCGATTCATACTTTTTCAACTTCAAACTGTTCAGCCTATTCGGGAATCGCGGACTTTCCCTTGACACATTCCAAAAATTACCAGATTTCCCAGATTTTTTCCCATTCAAAATTAATTGGCCATTTTTCAAACTTTCACTATTTCCACATTTTTCAACCGATTCAAACCATTCCACCTTTAACACATTCCACCAACTGTTTGCCAAGTTCAAAATAATTCCAGGATTTTGCAGTATTCCCGGTTTTCCAAAGCCCTATTTCCACACTTTTTTCTGGCGACTACTCCTCCAACGTTTTTCAACCCACTTCAACCGTTCGACCGTCAAAACATTCCTCTTAATTAGGACAAAAAAACAAAGTTGTTTTTTGAACTGGAAAAATTCCCGGTTTTCCCGAAATTCCAGGAATTCTGTAATACCATTTCTCAATTCAACATGTTGCTACTTCAACATTTCTCGACTGATTTGAAAAATTCCAACACCAACCATTTCAACTCATCCAGACCATTCAAGTTTTTCTTTACCATTTTCAAAAAATTCCCGCTTTTCCCGAAATCCCCAAATTTTTTTCAAAGTTCCACAATTCCCACATTTTTCATCTGATTCAAACTGTTCCAACCTCAGAATATTCAGCCTATTTGGGAATTGTGTGCTCTACTTCCAACAATTCTAAAAAAAATTCCAGGATTTCAGTTCAACTTCAGCATTGGAGCATTCACACGCAATTCCTTCAGGAATTGTCTCATCTAGTTATTCTTCTTCTTCTCCAAAATTTTTGCGCGCTCTACCTTCCACATTTTCACCCGATTCAAACCTTTCCAACTTCAAACTGTTCAGCCTATTCGGGAATCGCGGGCTTTCCCTTGACAAACTCCAAAAATTCCCAGATTTCCAGGTTTCCCGGGACATTTTTCCCATTCAAAATTAATTGGCCATTTTTCAAACTTTCACTATTTCCACATTTTTCAACCGATTTAAACCATTCCACCTTTAACACATTCCACCATCCTGTAAATTAAACTACCTTTTTGCCAAGTTCAAAATAATTCCAGGATTTTGCAGTATTCCTGGTTTTCCAAAGCCCTATTTCCACCCTTTTTTCTGGCGACTACTCCTCCCACATTTTTCAACCCACTTCAACCATTCCACCGTCAAAACATTCCTCTTAATTAGGACAAAAAAACAAAGTTGTTTTTTGAACTGGAAAATTTCCCGGTTTTCCCGAAATTCCAGGAATTCCGTAATACCATTTCTCAATTCAACATGTTGCTACTTCAACGTTTCTCGACCGATTTGAAAAATTCCAACACCAACCATTTCAACTCATTCAGACCATTCAAGTTTTTCTTTACAATTTTCAAAAACATTTCCGCTTTTCCCGAAATTCCCAAAACATTTTTAAAGTTCCACAACCCCCATAATTTTCATCTGATTCAAACTGTTACAACTTCAGAATATTCAGACTATTTGGGAATTGTGTGCTCTACTTCAACAATTCTTAAAAAATTCCAGTATTTCAGTTCAACTTCAGCATTGGAGCATTCACACGCAATTCGGGGGCAATATAGCTCGGTTGGTAGAGTGGCCGTACCAGCAACTCGAGGGTCCCAGGTTCGATCCCCGCTTCCGCCATCCGAGTCACTGCCGTTGTGTCCTTGGGCAAGACACTTTACCCACCTCCTCCCAGTGCTGCCCACACTGGTTTAAATGTAACTTAGATATTGGGTTTCTGTCAGGACGTGGACTATGGTGTGATTGTTTTCCCGAGATGCAAGAGAACTTGGACTGGACATGGCGTGAAGGTAAAGACATGATTTAATTTTACTATAAAAAAGGAACAAAGGTTGCAAACAAAAGGCGCGCACAAGGGCGGAAGTACAAACTTGACTATGAACAAAACTAACACTTTGACAAAAAACTATGAACATGAAACCAAAAAGACACTTACTATGACGTGAAACGATCGTGAGCAGAGTTATGATAGTTAATGTCGCCAGGCTGACTTCCTGGCAACAATGGGCTTAAATAATACAGACATGATTGACAACAGGTGCGCGAGTGCAAAACGTGAAACAGGTGAAACTAATGGTTGCCAGGGTGACAAAACAAACAAGAGTGCACAACCAGGAACTAAAAAGAGTCTAAAAAGAAACAGCACATGGCCAAACAAAAACAGGATCAACAGACATGACAGTTTCACTATGTAAAAGCGCTTTGAGTCACTAGAGAAAAAGCGCTATATAAATATAATTCACTTCACTTCAAAATTCCTTCAGGAGTTGCCTCATCTAGTTTATCCCCACCTTCTACCATCCTAGTCACGTCCGTTGTGTCCTTGGGCAAGACACTTCACCCTTGCTCCTGATGGGTGCTGGTAGCGCCTTGCATGGCAGCTCCCTCCATCAGTGTGTGAATGTGTGTGTGAATGGGTGAATGTGGAAATACTGTCAAAGCGCCTTGAGTACCTTGAAGGCAGAAAAGCGCTATACAAGTATAACCCATTTATCATTATTTATCATTTATTTGAAATTTGAACACATTGTTTGTCTATCTCGATTTATCTGTGTGTGTGTGTGTGTGTGTGTGTGTGTGTGTGTGTGTGTGTGTGTGTGTGTGTGTGTGCGCGCGCGTGCGTGTATTTTTTTGTTTTTTACTTTAGCGTGCGTGCGTGCGTGCGTGCATTTTTTGTTTTTTACTTTAGCGTGTGTGTGTGTGCGTGCGTGCGTGCGTGCATTTTTTGTTTTTTACTTTAGCGTGTGTGTGTGTGTGTGCGTGCGTGCGTGCGTGCGTGCATGCGTGTATTTTTTTGTTTTTTACTTTAGCGTGTGTGCGTGTGTGTGTGTGTGTGTGTGTGTGTGTGTGCGTGCGTGCGTGCGTGCGTGCGTGCGTGCGTGCGTGCGTGCGTGTATTTTTTTGTTTTTTACTTTAGCGTGTGTGTGTGTGTGTGTGCGTGCGTGCGTGTATTTTTTGTTTTTTACTTTAGCGTGTGTGTGTGTGTGTGTGTGTGCGTGCGTGCGTGCGTGCGTGCGTGCGTGTATTTTTTTGTTTTTTACTTTAGCGTGTGTGTGTGTGTGTGTGTGTGTGTGTGGTGTGTGCGTGCGTGCGTGCGTGCGTGTATTTTTTTGTTTTTTACTTTAGTGTGTGTGTGTGTGTGCGTGCGTGCGTGCGTGTATTTTTTTGTTTTTTACTTTAGCGTGTGTGTGTGTGTGTGTGTGTGTGTGTGGTGTGTGCGTGCGTGCGTGCGTGCGTGTATTTTTTTGTTTTTTACTTTAGTGTGTGTGTGTGTGTGTGCGTGCGTGCGTGCGTGCGTGTATTTTTTTGTTTTTTACTTTAGTGTGTGTGTGTGTGTGCGTGCGTGCGTGCGTGCGTGTATTTTTTTGTTTTTTACTTTAGCGTGTGTGTGTGTGTGTGTGCGTGCGTGCGTGTATTTTTTGTTTTTTACTTTAGCGTGTGTGTGTGTGTGTGTGTGTGCGTGCGTGCGTGCGTGCGTGCGTGCGTGCGTGCGTGTATTTTTTTGTTTTTTACTTTAGCGTGTGTGTGTGTGTGTGTGTGTGTGTGTGGTGTGTGCGTGCGTGCGTGCGTGCGTGTATTTTTTTGTTTTTTACTTTAGTGTGTGTGTGTGTGTGCGTGCGTGCGTGCGTGCGTGTATTTTTTTGTTTTTTACTTTAGTGTGTGTGTGTGCGTGTGTGCGTGCGTGCGTGCGTGCGTGCGTGCGTGCGTGCGTGCGTGCATTTTTTTGTTTTTTACTTTAGCTTTTTGTATGCATGTTGCGCCGCTAGTCAACTAAGCAGAGCTTCCTATGGTCGCCAGGTGTTTAATCTACAAAAGCAAATGACCAATTTCTTTATTAGAAACGTTGGCTTTATCAGCTGTGGCTGTAGTCAACCTCCTAATGTATTTTTTTGAAATGACCTTCATTAAATGGCAGTTGCTGCATTTGCGGTATTGGAAGTTGGAAATCCTATAGTATACAGGAAGGCGGGCGCGGGAATACGCTTGACGTTGAAAAATGTAAATGAACACAGGAAGTATGCAAATGCCACACGTGTGACTCATTTCTCTCTGCGTTTCTGGGAAAGATAACCGAGCGAGAAACGCTGCACTTTTGAAACCAGCCTTTAACCGCTCAAAACAATCATTTTTTTAATCCCCGACGGCACAAAGCTTCAGTACAACAACACAAACATGGAGCGTCTTAAATTCAATAGTTGCGCATTTTTTGTTTAACTTGAACTCCTCGCCTCCTCCCTCCCTCCTTCCCCCTTCGCCCCTCCTCTTCTGTGTACCGGTTATGTAAGCGCCCCTCGAGGCGCGTATATATGTATGTGTGTGTGTGTGTGCGTGTGTGTTTGTGTCTGTATAGGTCACACAGGTTGAGAAAAGAACTCTGGGGAGGCAATTTGCAACAAACAACAATTTACCATTGAGGCATTCCTTCTAATGCTGTTTGATAAATGGCATCGCCGGTCTAGCTTAACGGGAGACGTCTGCGTAAAAGAAACATTTCACTCGCTAATGACTATTTAAAGTATGCACACGGTTTGTGTGCGGTGAAGCTTCTTAACCGGCTCACGTTTTATAAAGCGTTAACTGTGCTCTTTTTTTTTTTTTCATGACAGTAAAGGTCAAAGAGATTCCTACAATGACGTTGGAACGGGTAAGATGGGGCCTGAGAGCCGTTCTATGAGCACCAAACCTGAGGTTAATCTCTCATCTTCCTCACAGAGGCGTTCAAGTGCTCGCTTTTTGATGGAAAATCTCTTTACTCACGGACGTGATGTCGCTTCTGACACGCCCCTCGCTCAATGTGCCCGCCTTGTGTATACGCCCGCCGGTTTCCAGGAGACCGCTTTGAGACGGGGAGGAGGGGTAGACTTCACTACACATCTTAAAATGCAGCCCAGATGTGGACGTTGTTAAAGTTAAAGTACCACTGATAGCATACTTGCCAACCTTGAGACCTCAAATATCGGGAGGTGGGGGGGGGGGGGGGCGTGGTTAAGGCCGTGGTTAAGAGGAGAGTATATTTACAGCTAGAATTCACCAACTCAAGTATTTCATATATATATTTATATATATATATATATATATATATATATATATATATATATATATATATATATACACTACCGTTCAAAAGTTTGGGGTCACATTGAAATGTCCTTATTTTTCAATGAAGATAACTTTAAACTAGTCTTAACTTTAAAGAAATACAGTCTATACATTGCTAATGTGGTAAATGACTATTGTAGCTGCAAATGTCTGGTTTTTGGTGCAATATCTACATAGGTGTATAGAGGCCCATTTCCAGCCACTATCACCCCAGTGTTCTAATGGTACAATGTGTTTGCTCATTGGCTCAGAAGGCTAATTGATGATTAGAAAACCCTTGTGCAATCATGTTCACACATCTGAAAACAGTTTAGCTCGTTACAGAAGCTACAAAATGGACCTTCCTTTGAGCAGATTGAGTTTCTGGAGCATCACATTTGTGGGGTCAATTAAACGCTCAAAATGGCCAGAAAAAGAGAACTTTCATCTGAAACTCGAGAGTCTATTCTTGTTCTTAGAAATGAAGGCTATTCCACAAAATTGTTTGGGTGACCCCAAACTTTTGAACGGTAGTGTATATATATATATATATATATATATATATATATATATATATATATATATATATATATATATATATATATATATATATATATATATATATATATATATATATACAGTGGGGCAAAAAAGTATTTAGTCAGCCACCCATTGACAATCAATGGGTGGCTGACTAAATACTTTTAAATAATAATAAATATATATATATATATATATATATATATATATATATATATATATATATATATATATATATATATATATATATATATATATATATATATATATATATATTTATTTTATTATACATATAAATAAAATAAATACTTGAATTTTAGTGTTCCGGAGGCTATCCAGTAGATGGCAGTATTGTCCTGTTTAACTTCTCTGTTCATGAATGAGTATATCATTTCGGCCACCGTGTTCAATGGAGAAGTCTGTTCTACAAAATGTACAGGCAACATACATACCCCTTCCCCTTCCAACTGTCCTGGATGAACTTGTTTCCATTCGTTTTGGAACTTGCGAGCGCATTTCTTCATCTTGCTCGTCGACGGCGTCGCCATGTCTGTAACTTCCTCGTTCTTCTGCTTCGTCTCCTTGTTGTGTGCGCAGTTGTGCACTCTACTCTCTAAAAGCCGTAGATGTTTTGACGTCATTGGGCAGGCAAGCTGTTTATATTGTGGGAAAGCGGACGTGAGAACAGGCTGTCCCCACTCAGGTCCGTATTGAGCTGGAGGGGGCGTGGCCTCCAGTTCCGGCTGAATACCGGGAGTTTGTCGGGAGAAAATTTCTGCCGGGAGGTTATCGGGAGAGGCGCTGAATACCGGGAGTCTCCCCCGCTAAAAACGGGAGGGTTGGCAAGTATGCTGATAGTCACACACACACACACACACACTAGGTGTGGTGAAATTACCCTCTGAATTTGACCCATCCCCTTGTTCCACCCCCTGGGAGGTGAGGGGAGCAGTGAGCCGCAGCGGTGGCCACGCTCGGGAATTATTTTGGTGATTTAACCCCCAATTCCAACCCTTGAGTGCCAAGTTTTATAGTCGATAAAATTGTATACATTATTGCTTAGTTTTTCTTTAAAGAATATGTACCGTATTTTTCGGAGTATAAGTCGCACCGGCCGAAAATGCATAGTAAAGAAGGAAAAAAACATATATAAGTCGCATTTTTTGGGGAAATGTATTTGATAAGACCCAACACCAAGAATAGACATTTGAAAGGCAATTTAAAATAAATAAAGAATAGTGAACAGGCTGAATAATAATAATAATAATAATACATTTTATTTGTAAAAAAGTGCTACAGTGTATTAAAAAAATAATAAAAATAAATAAATAAAAAAAGATAATAAAGAAATAAATAAAAATAAAAACTAGAACAGCCAAATAGTTATAGCTAGTATGCACATATCTAAAAAAAAAAAAGGCTTTTTTAAAAAGAAGGGCTTTTAAGCCTTTTTTAAAAGCATCCACAGTCTGTGGTGCCCTCAGGTGGTCAGGGAGAGCGTTCCACAGACTGGGAGCGGCGGAGCAGAAAGCCCGGTCTCCCATTGTTCGTAGCTTTGTCCTCGGAGGTTGGAGGAGGTTAGCCTGTCCGGAGCGGAGGTGTCGTGTGGAGGATTTGGGGGTGAGTAGTTCTTTGAGGTAGAGGGGAGCATTTCCATGGAGGCACTGGTGGGTTAGCAGGGAGACCTTGAATTCAATCCTGAGTGGAACAGGAAGCCAGTGAAGGGATTTGAGAATTGGCGAGATGTGGTCATATTTCCGCACTTTCATCAGGATCCTAGCAGCACTATTCTGTAAGTACTGCAGCTTATGGGTGTTCTTGCTGGGGATCCCCACAAGAATAAGTGTACGTTATATGAGGCATAAATAACCAACTGAGAACGTGCCTGGTATGTTAACGTAACATATTATGGTAAGAGTCATTCAAATAACTATAACATATAGAACATGCTATACGTTTACCAAACAATCTGTCACTCCTAATCGCTAAATCCCATGAAATCTTATACGTCTAGTCTCTTACGTGAATGGGCTAAATAATATTATTTGATATTTTACGCTAATGTGTTAATAATTTCACACATAAGTCGCTCCTGAGTATAAGTCGCACCCCCGGCCAAACTATGAAAAAAACTGCGACTTATAGTCCGAAAAATACGGTATGTTAGCTCTGTAGACATAGCTATGCTAGTGTTGCTAACGTTTGACTCCGTTGGTGCGATGGGGATTTGAAGCTACGATAAGACTTTATAGATATCTGCCATTTTTGTTTTGATGACGCCACAGACGGGAAAATATATTTAACGTCTAAAGCGGGGGTCGGCAACAAGCGGCCGCCCTGGTGGCCTTTTTCAGAAATGTATGAAAATAGAAAAAGATGAGGGAAAAAAATAAATAAATTGTTTTGATATGGTTTCTGTAGGAGGACAAACATGACACAAACCTTCCTAATTGTTAGAAATGCCACGGAAGTCCTTGAACGCACCGTAGTTTGTTTGAATCTGAACAAATGCATTGTTTTCTAATTCTCATGTGGCTGTTTTGCCTCAAAACTTTTACAGAAGACCGCATTTGAGATGGGGGGTAGACTACACTAACACATAACCACAACACCAGGGGGAGCTCCACTAACCACGTTAAACCCAGATTCCGATCTAACAAAGGTCTTAACTCCTTCTCCTTCTATGCCACATCAATGTGGAATGCGCTCCCAACAGGTGTAAAAGAAAGGGCATCTCTATCCTCCTTCAAAACAGCACTAAAAGAACACCTCCAGGCAACTTCAACCCTAAACTAACACCCTCCCCCCACCACATCCCACCTCCCCGGATTGTAAATAATCAAATGTATATACTTATTCTTATGCTTTCTGATCTCTCTCCACTACTTGCTGTACATATCCTACCAAGTCAGTCCTACACTGTTCCAATGTCCATTTCTCTGGTGATGCAATTGTTGATGACTGAAGTGTTGATATCAACCAAACCTAACCCCCCTCCACATCCCACACCCCGGATTGTAGATAATGTAAATAATTCAATATATATACTCTGATGATTATCTTGTGTGACGACTGTATTATGATGATAGTATATATCTGTATCATGAATCAATTTAAGTGGACCCCGACTTAATAAACAAGTTGAAAAACGTATTCGGGTGTTACCATTTAGTGGTCAATTGTACGGAATATGTACTTCACTGTGCAATCTACTAATAAAATTTTCAATCAATCAATCAAAACACATCTTAAAATAAAGCCCAGATGTGGATGTTGTATACTCTATTGCTTAGTTTTTCTTTAAAGAATATGCTAACCTAGCATGATGTTGCTTTTGAAATCTGAGTGTAACGTTAGCTCTGTAGACATGTGGCTAACGTTTGACTCCGTTGGTGCGATGGGGATTTGAAGCTATGACAAGTCTTTATAGATACCCGCCATTTTTGTTTTGATGACGCCACAGACGGGAAAATAGAGTTAACGTTTAAAACGGGGGTCTGCAACGCGCGGCTTTCGAGCCACAAATGGCTTTTTAGCGCCGCCCTAGTGGCTCCCTGGAGCTTTTTCAAAAATGTATGAAAATGGAATAAGATGAGGTAAAAAATATATATTCTTTGTTTTAATATGGTTTCTGTAGAAGGGCAAACATGACACAAACCTTCCTAATTGTTAGAAATCCCACTGTTTACATGAAACATGCTTCACTGATGAGAGTATTTGGCGCGCGCCATTTTGTCCTAATTACGGAAGTAGTTTGTTTATGTAGTGAGTCTCATTCTGCGTTGTGTAGTTTTTTAAAATAAAGATACACTTCGCCATGCCGTCATTCCAGTATTTATTGATAACCTGCGTTGGAAACACGAAACACACACAGGTTACAACTTTCGGGCGGAGTGATATCTGCTCCTTCTCATTGAAAACTCCGAAGGAAGAGGAAGTAACAAACATTCATTCATATGAAAATAATAATACATTAAATTACATTAACAAAAACGTTTTATCACAAAATAATAATAATGCACAAATCCACATACCTGCGTTGGAAACACGAAACACACACAGGTTACGACTTTCGGGCGGAGTGATATCTGCTCCTGTGTGAGGTAAATACCACGTGTAAATACTACCAAACAATTCACACAGTCGACGCTCTACTGCTAAATAAACGAAATTGTGCATATAAATTACTTTAAACACATCACTTGTACACACAACATTATTGGGTTAACTTTTAAAGTATCTAGAACGTTTAGGAAGAATATTTACAATATGAAGAAACACGGAGCAGTGAAGAACTACTACCCTCTCATTGAAAGACATCCGGTTCTTCAAAATAAAAGCGATACTTCAAAATAAAATATAACACCCTGCCTAGTTCATAATATAGCGCAACAACATCACACTATTACATTTACATGTACAACTTTCTTTGAGGCTGCCACAGAAAGACGTGTTTTATGCCACTCTCTGTCTCTATCTGTCCATCAAACATTTTATGCTGCGCGTGAATGCACAAAAGTGAGCTTTGTTGATGTTATTGACTTGTGTGGAGTGCTAATCAGGTATATTTGGCCAGTGCATGACTGCAAGCTAATAGATGCTAATGTAATGATTTGCAAATCATTGTATTCCGTTTATATTTACATCTAACACAATTTCCCAACTCATATGGAAACGGGGTTTGTATAACCCATACACCATTTAATAAGACTGCCCACAATACGGTCAGAAAGTGGCTTGAAATTGGTCTGTAAAACAAACTATGCACATTTTTGACCCAAAGAACCACTATAACATGTTATGGAGACCACAAGGAATAATAAAATGCCCCTTTTAAAGGCCTACTGAAATGAATTTTTTTTATTTAAACGGGGATAGCAGATCTATTCTATGTGTCATACTTGATCATTTCGCGATATTGCCATATTTTTGCTGAAAGGATTTAGTATAGAACAACGACGATAAAGATTGCAACTTTTGGTATCTGATAAAAAAAAGGCTTGCCCCTACCAGAAGTAGCGTGACGTAGTCAGTTGAACATATACGCAAAGTTCCCTATTGTTTACAATGATGGCCGCATGAAGTGAGAGAGATTCGGACCGAGAAAGCGACAATTTCCCCATTAATTTGAGCGAGGATGAAAGATTTGTGGATGAGTAAAGTGCAAGTGAAGGACTAGTGGGGAGTTGAAGCTATTCAGATAGGGAAGATGCTGTGAGAGCCGGGGGTGACCTGATATTCAGCTGGGAATGACTACAACAGTAAATAAACACAAGACATATATATACTCTATTAGCCACAACACAACCAGGCTTATATTTAATATGCCACAAATTAATCCTGCATAAAAACACCTGCGTGTTTGTTACGCTAGCTCCTAGCTCCTCTGCTAGCTCCTAGCTCCATAGAACACGCCAATACAATTCAAACACCTGATCAACACACACAATCACTCAGCCCAAAAGACCGTTCACCTAACCCAAGGTTCATAAAGCTTATATATTTTTAAAAAGTTACGTACGTGACGCGCACGTACGGTACGTGTTATGCTAGCTCCTAGCTCCTATGCTAGCTCCTAGCTCCATAGAACACGCCAATACAATTCAAACACCTGATCAACACACACAATCACTCAGCCCAAAAGACCGTTCACCTAACCCAAGGTTCATAAAGCTTATATATTTTTAAAAAGTTACGTACATACGCAAAAAAAATTTGCGCACATACGGTCAAGCGATCAAATGCTTAGAAGACAAAGCTGCATACTCACAGTAGCACGTCTGCGTCTTTGTCATCCAAATCAAAGTAATCCTGGTAAGAGTCTGTGTTGTCCCAGTTCTCTACAGGCGTCTGTGTATCGAAGTCAAAAGTCCTCCTGGTTAGAGTCTCTGTTATCCGAGTTCTTCCATCTTGACTGCATCTTCCGGGAATGTAAACAAAGAAGCGCCGGCTGTGTACTGTTGTTGCTGACTACGTTCGAAAAATACGTCCATTTCGCACCGACAACTTTCTTCTTTGCTTGCTCAGCTTCCTTCTCCCTAATGCAATGAACATGATTGCAACAGATTCACGAACACAGATGTCCAGAATACTGTGGAATTATGAAATGAAAACAGAGCTTTTTCGTATTGGCTTCAATGTGGAAGGCATACCCGTGTTCGCCGGTCTACGTCACGCGCATACGTCATCCTCAGAGGCGTTTCGAACCGGAAGTTTAGCGGCAAATTTAAAATGTCACTTTATAAGTTAACCCGGCCGTATTGGCATGTGTTAGAATGTTAAGATTTCATCATTGATATATAAACTATCAGACTGCGTGGTCGGTAGTAGTGGCTTTCAGTAGGCCTTTAAGGTTGGAGGCAGTTTAAACTTGTATAATCTCCATTATGGTTTCCAACTCTGGCTTGTGTTCAACCTTAGATATTGCGCTATATAACTTCCTGTGATATTTTTCACTCTTCATTATAGTCTGTATGGCTTCAAAAAAGAGTTATTACACCTTAATCTGACGCCAAAAATACCCATTGAAGTCATTTAAATTGCCCGTGCGGATGATTTGTGTCAAGCGAGGCCACGCCGCTCCGTGGAGAAGTTTGATGAGCGCGAGATTTACTTAACAGCCTCTGTCGTTCCAAAGCGCTTATTGGACCTTTTCAGAAGCCATCAGAGGCGTGGAGTTCTTACTCAATTAAAACTAACGTCTATTTTTGGGATGTGAGGAGGTTCTGAGAGATTTTCCCTCTGTAAACTAGGACAGGAAGTCTTGCCAGACTCTTTGTGTTAATCATTTAGTGATTCCATTGGAATATGTAAATGTCAGACTTTGAGTAAACACACGCCCATAGAATACAATCGGTGTTATAGACGTAGACCCAGTTTTTGTGGCGTAATCCTGCTTTATTTAGCGGCTTTGTCATTTTCAATTTCAATCAGAAAGTGTTGACGGCTTTGAAATCAGCGCATTCGACACGCAACATGCTGCGATAATGAGAGAAAAAATCTCATTAAATATACAAGAACTGATGCCCGTGTTAATGAAGTGCGACAAAGCCTCGCTTTTGTCCGCCGTCACCTTGAGCCGCCGCTAATATCAACATTGTTCACGCAAAGTTAACGCTAATGAAAAGCGAAACGGATTGAAGGGGAACGACTTTGCCCGACCGAAGAAAAGAGATATTTTTTGAAGAGACGGAGACGTGAGTGGGTGGGCGGCGGATACATGGGTTCCAGTCCGCTAGCGAGTGACTAAAGCTATGTTCACACTAGGGCTGGACAATTAATCACCGTTTCGATTTTGGCTTCTCACGATCATTGGATCCCACCATGGTGGCATTTCAATATCAATCGATAATACTTGTGATGATTATTTTTGCCATAATCGTTCTAGTTGATTGGAGGATGCGGGAAGAACTGTGGACACTCTTGTGATTTGGATAACATCGGACTGTCTGCCCTGCAGGATACATTTTGAGGACCAGTTATAGACAATTTAGAGTAAAAAGCACATTTTATTTTCACTCGCATACAAAACATTCTAACTGGATTGTTTCCCTGGCTTCGAGACTCTCCCGAAGGACAGTACGGTGAAGACACAACAAACTACCTTCTTGTCTCTCTTGGACACACACCTGTTGTTGTTGACTTTGGACCGACTAGCGGCTGCACAACACCAAGGCCGCGGAAGAGGGACACGCGGCAGGCTTACACACACACATGCATCCACAAAAAATATACGACACACACACATACCCACCCCCCCATCCAACGCCCTTGACGCGAATCCCTTAGGGGCGATGGACGGCTGGGCAGCGCCTGAAGAGCTGCAGCCTGCCACCGTAGCCCCAACTCCCTCCCCTCTGTTGCAAGTCTTGAGATGTATGTTGTAATATGTGTATGTTCTTTGCTATGGAGGTTTTTTCCCACTCCAGGAGCCCAGTCTAGATTGTATTTTTTTACTCATCCTCCCCCAGCGTTGACCTTTTTCCCATCTTTTACGGGGCTGGGCGCCTTGTGGCGACCCATCAGCGTTCCTGTTCTGTAACCCTGTACATTGTTTGTTTGTCTAATCTTGAACGGGTTTGTGCTGAAAACAAAGTTTCGTTGTACTTGTGCAATGCCAATAAAGACCTAACTACCTACCTACAGTAGGGATGTCCTGATGAACATTTTTGGCCTCCGGTCCGATCCGATTTTCCAGTCCCAATCCGATACTTTAACAATAGATTATAGTCCTGAAAATGTTTTATAGGAAGTAACTAAAGAAAACATGATAACCCTAACCCCTTTTTAACCCTTGTGTAATGTTCATGTTGTTGTTACTCAGCCAGCGTTTGTGGGTCTGATGGACCCGTTGCATTTAGTGGCTTTTAATGCCTCACAATCAAACACTTTTATGTTAAAATACTGAACAGATGTTTATTGGGATAAGGTAATGCAGCTTCTAGGAGAAAGAGTATGGACCTGATTACTCTTCTCAAGTCCTCTCGGACCACTGTCCTTAAATACCCCTTACACGAAGACCCCCACTCTCAGTAACTCTAGCCTTGGAGCTGGCCAGTCTGGACAAAGCCCAGTTTGGCTTTCAGGGCAAAACCCAAATGATTCCGCACTGGTCACTTTATTTTGTTAAACAAACTGTATGTAGCATTCAATACCACATTAATACTAGCAAATTCTACATTTACTAAGATAAGCTTTAACCCTTGTGTGGTGTTCGGGTCTGTAGGACCCGCTTTCATTTTTTATTAAAAGAGAAATGATACAATTAATTAATTTTTCAAACTGAGACTCACTGACTTTGGCTCATTTTCTGTGAAGAACATATATCAGAATACATATTTAATGACCACACACCATACACCCCCCCTACACATGTCTATTACATATAAGATGTCCGGGACCCACTGGACCCGGGGCTAATAGAAGTGAGGAAATTGATGTTCTGTGTACCACACACACACACACACACACACACACACACACACACACACACACACACACACACACACACACACACACACACACACACACACACACACACACACACACACACACACACACACACACACACACACACACACACACACACACACACACACACAGCAGGCCTAGACAGGAGGAGGACAGAGTGTAGGTACACAGAACATCAGAGGGTCAAATGTGCGAGAAAATGAGAGCAGACAGTGTTGACAAACAATGTTGCAACCTTGTGTGGGCACCGCAAGTGCAGAAACACAAAAGAAGAATCCCTGTGGGACGCAGAAACCTTACCTTTACCTTATCCCAATAAACATCTGTTCAGTATTTTAACGTAAAAGTGTTTGATTGTGAGGCATTAAAAGCCACAAAATGCAACGGGTCCATCAGACCCACAAACGCTGGCTGAGTAACAACAATATGAACGTTGCACGGAACATTTCTCTGCCAGTTTCTGCGTCCCACAGGGATTCTTCTTTTGTGTTTCTGCACTTGCGGTGCCCACACAAGGTTGCAACATTGTTTGTCAACACTGTCTGCTCTCATTTTCTCGCACATTTGACCCTCTGATGTTCTGTGTACCTACTCTCTGTCCTCCTCCTGTCTAGGCCTGCTCTGTGTGTGTGTGTGTGTGTGTGTGTGTGTGTGTGTGTGTGTGTGTGTGTGTGTGTGTGTGTGTGTGTGTGTGTGTGTGTGTGTGTGTGTGTGTGTGTGTGTGTGTGTGTGTGGTACACAGAACATCAATTTCCTCACTTCTATTAGCCCCGGGTCCAGTGGGTCCCGGACATCTTATATGTAATAGACATGTGTAGGGGGGGTGTATGGTGTGTGGTCATTAAATATGTATTCTGATATATGTTCTTCACAGAAAATGAGCCAAAGTCAGTGAGTCTCAGTTTGAAAAATTATTTAATTGTATCATTTCTCTTTTAATAAAAAATGAAAGCGGGTCCCACAGACCCGAACACCACACAAGGGTTAAAGTTTATCTTAGTAAATGTAGAATTTGCTAGTATTAATGTGGTATTGAATGCTACATACAGTTTGTTTAACAAAATAAAGTGACCAGTGTGGAATCATTTGGGTTTTGCTCTGAAAGCCAAACTGGGCTTTGTCCAGACTGGCCAGCTCCAAGGCTAGAGTTACTGAGAGTGGGGGTCTTCGTGTAAGGGGTATTTAAGGACTGTGGTCCGAGAGGACATGAGAAGAGTAATCAGGTCCATACTCTTTCTCCTGGAAGCTGCAGTTCCAGTCTGAGGCTCGCTGAAACAAATAAAGCTTTTTGGTCGACGATTCCTCGTTGGCGTCTTCTTGGCTCATCACCCATCACACGACCAAAAAATATACAAACCCCGTTTCCATATGAGTTGGTAAATTGTGTTAGATGTAAATATAAACGGGATACAATGATTTGCAAATCATTTTCAACCCATATTCAGTTGAATATGCTACAAAGACAACATATTTGATGTTCAAACTGATATTATATGATTTTTTTTTGCAAATAATCATTAACTTTAGAATTTGATGCCAGCAACACGTGACAAAGAAGTTGGGAAAGGTGGCAATAAATACTGATAAAGTTGAGGAATGCTCATCAAACACAGGTGAACAAGCAAATTGGGAACAGGTGGGTGCCATGATTGGGTATAAAAGTAGATTCCATGAAATGCTCAGTCATTCACAAACAAGGATGGGGCGAGGGTCAGCACTTTGTCAACAAATGCGTGAGCAAATTGTTGAACAGTTTAAGAAAAACCTTTCTCAACCAGCTATTGCAAGGAATTTAGGGATTTCACCATCTACGGTCCGTAATATCATCAAAGGGTTCAGAGAATCTGGAGAAATCACTGCACGTAAGCAGCTAAGCCCGTGACCTTCGATCCCTCAGGCTGTACTGCATCAACAAGCGACATCAGTGTGTAAATGATATCACCACATGGGCTCAGGAACATTTCAGAAACCCACTGTCAGTAACTACAGTTGGTCGCTACATCTGTAAGTGCAAGTTAAAACTCCTAAGCAAGGCGAAAACCGTTTATCAACAACACCCAGAAACGCCGTCGGCTTCGCTGGGCCTGAGCTCATCTAAGATGGACTGATACAAAGTGGAAAAGTGTTCTGTGGTCTGACGAGTCCACATTTCAAATTTTTTTTGGTAATTGTGGCGTCGTGTCCTCCAGACCAAAGAGGAAAAGAACCATCCGGATTGTTATAGGCGCAAAGTTGAAAAGCCAGCATCTGTGATGGTATGGGGGTGTATTAGTGCCCAAGACATGGGTAACTTACACATCTGTGAAGGCGCCATTAATGCTGAAAGGTACATACAGGTTTTGGAGCAACATATGTTGCCATCCAAGCAACGTTACCATGGACGCCCCTGCTTATTTCAGCAAGACAATGCCAAGCCACGTGTTACACCACTGTCTTTGTCTGTGTGGGTAGTGGCGGGGACACTAGCATTCATACACAGAGGAGTTCATCCACGTAACATAAATGTAAAGTTAATTAGTAGAAATGGTCCAGATCACCTCTAAATTCTAATCTGGCAGAGGGATAATGCAGTACTCCTTTATAGCGGTGCAAAACCAACCCAAGTGGCTTACAAAGAAAGACAAGCCGCATGCACCATTTAATATTGTTTTGTACTCTTTGTCTGCGGTTGCCTTAAGACGAAAAAAAAAAACATTGTTTAATGCGTGTCCTAACAATTAGCCGACTGATTACACGGTCATTACATTTCCAGTGTTGTTGAAAAAGCTCTGACTGGAAAGGAAAGCTTCTTGGACGCCGCTCTTTAGTTACACGTCACATTTGCTCCCAGAGGTCTCGGGAGGGAAAACTACCTGACGACAACCTCTTGACCTTTATTGCTTTGCGGCTGAAAGAAAACTCTTTAAGATGGATGGAAAAAAAACAAAAAAAACTCTGTGACCTCTTTTGAGGTCTCGCTGGGATTTAGTCGATTATTCTCCGCCCTGCGACCACACAGGCTTCTTCCACGCTCATGTGCTTTGTTGTCCAGACTGCACTGGTCATTATTCTCATTTAGTTGTGTTCAGTTTTGCTTGATATATTGACTTTCAAATTATTACTGCCATTATTATTTTTTTTAATTAACCACTGATGTAATCATAATACATACTATTAATAATAATACTAATTAGAGTTGTGGGAAATAATTGATTTTTAGACGCATCGCAGTTTGAACATGGACGATTATAGAATAGATTAGTAAACGTCAATAATCGATAATCTATGTATTTTTTGTAAATCCGACAAGCTCCTTCATTTTAGGGCCCCTTTGGTCCATTTTGCACAATTTTTTTTTTTTTAATGTTGCAAGTGATAAACACTCTTTTAGTGAAATGAAAAGAAATGTAAAACTGCATGAATAAATGCATTAATAATCAATTTTTTTGTTGTTGTACATGGTAATTGGGTTTGTTATATATTGTATATATTATATAATATAATATACTAATATATCAGTATATATTATATACTTTATATATAATATGTAAATATTACATATGTTATATTTTATTTTGCTACTATGGTGCATTTTTAGTCCACTTTATACCTGCATTATCCTTTCCATCCTTACCCTTTTAATCCTTTGTAACTGAGCTACTGTGTGGAACAATATCCCTTGCGGATCAATAAAGTTTGTCTAAGTCTAATTTTTAATTGAATCGTAGCTCCTGTATCGCAATGGAATCGTGAGGTGCCCAAAGATTCCCACCTCTACTACTAATAATAACAATAATGCCTGTTTATCCTTTCAAATGCAATAAACTTGTATTTCTCGTAGATTTTAACATTGGGATTGGAATTCGAATCTCCAAGTTAAATAAAACAAACAAATAATAAAATATACGTTGTCTGTTAGCACAAGTTTGAATGCTCTTGAAGCATGCAGATAGCGACTTACCGACTTAATTTTCATTTAGCGTCGATTCATTGACTTATCGAACATCGGCCCAGGTCTAGTTGTGTTACCATGCAACAAAATGGCTTTATTTTGGAATTAGGTAACCTGTTATGTTATGCTAGTTACCTTATACGACAATATTATACATTACATTTTCTCCTTGCGATACTTCTACTCGTATTGTGCTGTCCAGTTATTATATTTTGCACATCAAATATGCTTTCGGTTCAGTTGATTTAGCCTTATGAAATTGCCATGCTAACCAGTAGCATGTACATGACATAATCAATGTCATTAAGCTAGCATATTAGTTTAATGCATTTCTTTTATGTGGGAATGTCACATAAAAGTTATTTTGTATCTCATTGAAGTTCTGCTGACATACCTTTTTTTTTACCCCAGCTCAGGCTATTGGAGTTTTTCCAGATGTCGTTATACTTTGTGAAGCTTTTTGAGGCTCTTGTGATTAAGTGCTATATAATTAAATAGTGATTTTGGTTGATTGATTGACTAAGCCAAGTTTTACAGTGCTTGAAGTTAAACTCTTAAAAAAACCTTAACTGGATTCTGTGTTGAGAACCTGCTATCTGTGTGCTAAACTAGCAAGAAGAGACGTTAGCGAGAGCAGAACACTTTCTGTTCTGGACATGACACAATAACAGGTTTATCTCAAGGGTACATTCAATGTATAAATAAGTCATTTTGGGCAAAATTAAAGCCAAAAAGACAATCTTTTGGTATTTTCCCCCCAGTGGTATTCACTTTCAGTGTTTACAATAGCTATTCCTTCGTGCTACCTTACGTTATCTTATACTATTTTATATTATGTTATCTGTGCTAAAAATATAACTTTAACATTTTGTTATTGCAGTGTACCTCGGTTTTTGTTACTGTAGTAATCTGTTTGAAAAATGTAATCGTTCGAAAACCGAAGTAAATTTTCCCTTTACGTGATACCGTATTTTCCGGACCATAGGGCGCACCGGATTATAAGGCGCAAGATGCAGCTAACTGTTTTAATGACATTCAGACTTTACTTCAATCAATAACGGAGCAGCATCTCCTCATCCGTGGCTCACTAGTGCAATAACAACGCCGGAAATGTGTCACCCGAAAAACCGTCCGAACGGAACTCTCTAATAGCTAAAGTTCTTTGGGTGAATAATTGCAAACTCACTACACCGGTATGTTTTAGCGCTTTCATGGCGAGTTTACTGACAGATATAAGTAAGAACTTTACACTACTTCTTATTAGAAATGGCAACGGCAGAGGATGAATGTCCCATAACAAGAAAATAGAGAAAATAAGAAGCTTACTGACTACGGACTCGCGCAAATTTTCAGGAATTATGCACATCCCAAATACAGATCAGCAGGCACAAGAAGGTAAGAAAAGTTGATTTTGCATAATATTGCGAAACAAAACACCAGATAACATGGCTTACCTTATACACACACCATAATAATACTCGTATGTTTAATGCGCCTACAATCCATCAAGCGGTGCGGCTTCATAGCTTACCAAAGTCGTACTAAAACATTTTGATAGATTTTTGAGCGCCGTGTGTAATGTTCTATATTTTCAATGGAACATGTAACATTTTGGTGTTCTTTACTTGGGTGACATTGCAGTGTACACATATCTCTTATGTGTGACTGCCATCTACTGGTCACACTTATCATTACACCACGTACCAAATAAAATAGCTTCGAGGTCGGTAAGCACAACCAAAATGATTCCGTACATTAGGCGCACCGGGTTATAAGGCGCACTGTGGAGTTTTGAGAAAATGAAATAATTTTAAGTGCGCCTTATAGTCCGGAAAATACGGTAATGTAAACCCAATTAATGTATTACAGAAGCCCACAAATATTAACACAAAACACATTTTATAGAAAACAACTATCTTTGCTTTACTTGCATAAAACTATGTAAAATACTGTAAAATGATACATTGAAAAGGATTAATGAACATTTATCACTTTTACCTTTCTTGACGACTCTTGTTGGCATGCGGATGCCACCTTCGTAATTTGTTACGAACTATTTCTTGAAATTATTCTTTTTATTCAACTTCACCAAAGTGCTTTCACTCACAATTTCTTTGGCTATTTTTTTGTAAATGGCAAAAAAACTAAACATTTTTACTAGGGATGTCCGATAATGGCTTTTTGCCGATATCCGATATTCCGATATTGTCCAACTCTTTAATTACCGATACCGATATCAACCGATACTGATATCAACCGATATATGCATTCGTGGAATTAACACATTATTATGCCTAATTTGGACAACCATGTATGGTGAAGATAAGGTACTTTAAAAAAAAAAAAAAAAATAAGATAACTAAATTAAAAACATTTTCTTGAATAAAAAAGAAAGTAAAACAATATACAAACAGTTACATAGAAACTAGTAATTAATGAAAATGAGTAAAATTAACTGTTAAAGGTTAGTACTATTAGTGGACCAGCAGCACGCACAATCATGTGTGCTTACGGACTGTATCCCTTGCAGACTGTATTGATATATATTGATATATAATGTAGGAACCAGAATATTGATAACAGAAAGAAATGGGGGGAGGGAGGTTTTTTGGGTTGGTGCACTAATCGTAAGTGTATCTTGTGTTTTTTATGTGGATTTAATAAAAATAAAACAAAACCGATACAGATAATAAAAAAACCGATACCGATAATTTCCGATATTACATTTTAACGCATTTATCGGACATCCCTAATTTTTTTTTTTTTTTCCAAATATTTTTATTGAATTTTGCAGACAATACAGCATGATGAATCATGGCAACAGCAAGTTGGAGTATCTGCACATTTTTCAATATGTAACATAATAAACCCCATCCCTTACCATACCCACCCACTTAATTCCCGGGGTAATTGTCGCCTAGTGCCCACAACAAATATAGACACACATGAATATATGCAAACTTAGCTTCAATCTAACAAACTATATTGAAGTAAATAAGGTGAAATAAATAAATAAATAAATAATACCTAAGATATACAATAAAATATAACGTAAAAGTAAATAAACACAAGGAATGAGGGGGGGGTGGACATCCCTAATTTTTACCAAATACTCAGGAAATTCAATCTTCATCTTACACTTTTTTAAGTCATTATTTCAGCAGTTTATGATATAATTCTTTGCTGGATTTCTCGAAAAAAAGTTGTTTACATTCATCATAAGCATTGCAACAATGTCTAATATTGCCATGCTGAGTCTCTCTCTCTCTCTCTCTCTCTCTCTCTCTCTCTCTCTCTCTCTCTCTCTCTCTCTCTCTCTCTCTCTCGCTCGCTCTTTCTCACGTAAACACAGACGCCGACCTTTCACCTCATGTTACTACTGCTCCATCTAATGATGACTATTATTAGAGCGGATCATTACTGGCTATCTGGTCTCTGCAAACCATCCAGCCTTTTGTGTCACACTGTGTGGTGTGTGTGGGTGTTAGTGTGTCTGTGTGTTAGTGTGTGCGCCCGTCCTGAGTTTATCGCTAAAGCCGCTGTTGGTTGGCCTCGCCGTTTCAACTCTCTCCAGCAAATCGCCAGAGAATAGCCCCTGATTCTAAACTGATTGGCCAATTATTGCACTTTTATCGACCGCTCTGATAAAACCTACTCGGTGGTTGTTTAGTTTGAGGGATCGAGGAGGGGGGGGGGGGGGTCAGATGATTAGGAGGCTTTGCACCATCTCGGCCATGGAAGCATTCGCCTGCACATTTAAAGGAAGCCTGATCCTCAAAGCCCCGGCTGGCGATAAACCGTACAAGTCACCGGAGTCGGTATTATCAGGAATTCCACTTATTTCCCGCCCACACACAGGGAAGTAGGGAGGTGGCATCTCTCGTTAAAGGGTGTTGGATCAGACGATTGTAAGACGCTGTGGCATCGAACAGAAGTGCGATAATACTTCCAAATTGTACTGCTGCATTATTTACTAAGATCTTAATGCCGCGTGTGCACCGTTACCGTATTTTTCGGACTATAGGGCGCACTTAAATTTTTTTAAATTTGTCAAAACTCGTCAGTGCGCCATATAACCCGGTGGGCCTAATGTACGGAATAATTTTGGTTGTGCTTACCGACCTCAAAGCTATTTTATTTGGTACATGGTCAAATGATAAGTGTGACCAGTAGATGGCAGTCAAACATAAGAGATAAGTGTAGACTGCACCACGATGGTCGCAAGTAAACAACGACATTTTAAATGTTCCGTTGAAAATATAGGACATTACGCATGGCGCTCAAAAACGTATCAAAATGTTTTGGTACGACTTTGGTAAGCTATGAAGCCGCACCGCTTGAAGGATTGTCGGCGCATTAAACATACAAGTATTATTATGGTGGGTGTATAAGGTAAGACCTTATCTGGCGTTTTGTTTCGCAATATTATGCAAAAGCAACTTTTCTTACCTTCTGGTACCTGCTGATCTGTATTTGGGATCTGCATAAACCCTGAAAAATTGCGCGCGTCCGCGCCGACGCCGTAGCTGCTAAACTTCTTCTTTTTCTCTATCTTCTTGTTATGGGACATTCATCCTCCGCTGTTGCCATTTCTAATATAAAGTAGTTTAAAGTTCTTACTTATATCTGTCAGTAAACTCGCCATGAAAGCGCTAAAACATACCGGTGTAGTGAGTTTACATTATTCACCCAAGGAACTTTAGTTATTAGAGTTCCGGTCGGACACCGGACACATTTCCGGTGTGGATGCTGCTCCGTTATTGATTTAAGTAAAGCCTGAATGTCATTAAAACAGTTAGCTCCATCTTTTGACACTTCCTCCACTCCCGTCCTTTCACGCTACACCGCTACAACAAAGATGACGGGGAGAAGACACTGCCGAAGGTGAGCCACGTAAATAAGACCGCCCACAAAACGACGCATCCAGAAGTGAAAGCGGCTTGGAAATGATCTGTAAAACATCATCTATGCAACATTTTGACCAAAGAACCACCATTACATGTTATGTAGACCAGTGTTTTTCAACCACTGTGCCACGGCACACTAGTGTACCGTGATATATTGTCTGGTGTGCCGTGGGAGATGATGTCATTTCACCTAATTGGGTTAATAATATTTTTTGCAAACCAGTGATTATAATCCGCAAATAATATGCCGTTGTTGAGTGTCTGTACTGTCTAGAGCACGGCAGAGTAACCGTGTAATACTCTTCAATATCAGTAGGTGGCAGCATAGCTACCGTATTTTTGGGAGTATAAGTCGCACCTGCCGAAAATGCATAATAAGGAAGGCAAAAAATATTTATAAGTCGCACTGGAGTATAAGTCGCATTTTTTGGGGAAATTTATTTGATAAAACCCAAAACCAAGAATATACATTTGAAAGGCAATTTAAAATAAATAAAGAATAGTGAGCAACAGGCTGAATAAGTGTACGTTATATGAGGCATAAATAACCAACTGAGAACGTGCCTGGTATGTTAACGTAACATATTATGGTAAGAGTCATTCAAATAACTATAACATATAGAACATGCTATACGTTTACCAAACAATCCGTCACTCCTAATCGCTAAATCCCATGAAATCTTATACGTCTAGTCTCTTACGTGAATGAGCTAAATAATATTATTTGATATTTTACGGTAATGTGTTAATAATTTCACACATAAGTCGCTCCTGAGTATAAGTCGCACCCCCGGCCAAACTATGAAAAAAACTGCGACTTATAGTCCGAAAAATACGGTAATTGCTTTGTGGATGTTTGTCGTGATCACAATATGCAGACGACAGCGGGAGGCAGTGTGCAGGTAAAAAGGTATCTAATGCTTAAACCAAAAATAAACAAAAGGCGAGTGTCGCTAAGAAAAAGGCATTGAAGCTTAAGGATGGCTATGCAAAGCGAAACTAAAACTGAACTGGCTGCAAAGTAAACAAAAACAGAATGCTGGACGACAGCAAAGACTTACAGCGTGTGGAGCAGACGGCGTCCACAAAGTACATCCGTACATGACATGACAATTAACAACAAAATAGGAGCGCAAGACAAGAACTAAAACACTACACACAGGAAAACACCAAAAAACTCTAAGTGACAGGTGGTGACAGTACACCTACTTTAAGACAAGAGCTATAGTGATGCATGGTTGGTTATGGTTTAAATTAATATCCAACAATTGCGAGAACAACTTTTTACTGTCAATATCGGCTGTTGAGTTTCATTTTTTTTTAATGTTTTCTGCTAAGGTGTGCCTCGGGATTTTTTCAATAAAAAAATGTACCTCGACTCAAAAAAGGTTGAAAAACACTGATGTAGACCCTAAGGAAGTGTTTTCAATTTACGAACCCCGTTTCCATATGAGTTGGGAAATTGTGTTAGAAGTAAATATAAACGGAATACAATGATTTGCAAATCCTTTTCAACCCATATTCAGTTGAATGCACTACAAAGACAAGATATTGGATGTTCAAACTCATAAACTTTATTTATTTTTTTGCAAATAATTAACTTGGAATTTCATGGCTGCAACACGTGCCAAAGTAGTTGGGAAAAGTGGCAATAAATACTGATGAAGTTGAGGAATGCTCATCAAACACTTATTTGGAACATCCCACAGGTGAACAGGCAAATCGGCAACAGGTGGGTGCCATGATTGGGTATAAAAGTAGAAAAAAAATGATAGTAATATGACCCCAAAAGGGACAAGCGGTAGAAAATGGATGGATGGAGTCAATACGCCCTATAACCGGTCCGCCTAATACAGTGGTCCCCAACCTTTTTGTAGCTGGGGACCGGTGGGGGTGGGGGGGGGGGGGGGGGGGGATTTTTTATTTATTTATTTATTTTATTTTATTTTTTTCCATAAAGAAATACAATCATGTGTGCTTACGGACTGTATACCTGCAGACTGTATTGATCTATATTGATATATAATGTATATCAGGGGTCACCAACGCGGTGCCCGCGGGCACCAGGTCGCCCGTAAGGACCAGATGAGTAGCCCACTGGCCTGTTCTAAAAATAGCTCAAATAGCAGCACTTACCAGTGAGCTGCCTCTATTTTTAAAATTGTATTTACTAGCAAGCTGGTCTCGCTGTGCTCGACATTTTTAATTCTAAGAGAGACAAAACTCAAATAGATTTTGAAAATCCAAGAAAATATTTTAAAGACTTGGTCTTCACTTGTTTAAATAAATTAATTTTTTTTTTAAACTTTGCTTCTTATAACTTTCAGAAAGACAATTATAGAGAAAAAATACAACCTTAAAAAGGATTTTAGGATTTTTAAACACATATACCTTTTTACCTTTTAAATTCCTTCCTCTTATTTCCTGACAATTTAAATCAATGTTCCAGTAAATTAATTGTTTTTATTGTAAAGAATAATAAATACATTTTAATTTAATTCTTCATTTTAGCTTCTGTTTTTTCGACGAAGAATATTTGTGAAATATTTCTTCAAACTTATCATGATTAAAATGCAGAAAAATTATTCTGGCAAATCTAGCAAATCTGTAGAATCAAATTTAAATCTTATTTCAAAGTCTTTTGAATTTCTTTTAAAATTTTTGTTCTGGAAAATCTAGAAGAAATAATGATTTGTCTTTGTTAGAAATATAGCTCGGTCCAATTTGTTATATATTCTAACAAAGTGCAGATTGGATTTTAACCTATTTAAAACATGTCATCCAAATTCTAAAATGAATCTTAATCAGGAAAAATTACTAATGATGTTCCATAAATTATTTTTTTTAATTTTTTCAAAAAGATTCGAATTACCTAGTTTTTCTCTTCTTTTTTTCCGTTGAATTTTGAATTTTAAAGAGTCGAAATTGAAGATAAACTATGTTTCAACATTTAATTGTCATTTTTTTTTCGTGTTTTCTCCTCTTTTAAACCGTTCAATTAAGTGTAAATATCATTAATTATTAATAATAACATAGAGTTAAAGGTAAATTGAGCAAATTGGCTATTTCTGGCAATTTATTTAAGTGTGTATCAAACTGGTAGCCCTTCGCATTAATCAGTACCCAAAGAGTAGCTCTTGGTTTCAAAAAGGTTGGTGACCTCTGATGTATATATTGTGTTTTTTATGTTGATTTAATTTAAAAAATATATATATATATATTTTTTTAATTCTTGCCGGTGGTTGGGGACCACTGGCCTAATATATGAAAAAGATCAAAAATAGACCATTTATCGGCAGTGCGCCCTATGGTCCGGAAAATACGGTATTAGGAAACCCCTTGACGGCAAGTACTTATTTTGGCATACATATACAGCATATGGTAACGGTACAAGATAAAGTAATATTCCTGGTGCGGAATATTTCACTTGTGCTCATCATGCGACGACGTTTTAAATAAAAAGCACATTGTCAAACAATGTCAAGTGAGCAGTACTAGTCTGGGTAGCGGTAAACAAAGCAGCTGCAGCACTTTTTTTTTTTGTTGTTGCCAGTTTTGCACACAGCTGATGCCGGGGCTTATTTTCCAGCGCTGCAGAGGATTTAGCGAGAGAGCGAGAGAAAAGGCTTCTCTTCCTTCCTTTCACGTCGCCCTTGACATTTTCCCAGCCCGCCACTTTTTAGCCCAGTTAAGACTCGCATTGTCGACCAGCCACGGCCACAAGCATCCGACTGCAGTCGAGTGACAATGACTCGTCCTTGAAACCTCGCTGAGGATCTCAAAGACCCCCCCCCCCCCCCCCACCCTCCCACCTCCACCCCTTTTTCATCTCGGAAGTCAAATCCGCTGACTTGCACCATCCCGTGGGAACAGACTGTATGATGATGCACATTACCGGCCCACAGAGAGAACACATTTCCCCTTCAGTGCGGTACGACCGGGATGGATGAGATACTTGCGTCTGCCTGGGGAGGCGCAAACAAAAAGTTGTGATTTATCGTATTATTAGCTATGCAAATGTGTGTAAAGCAAGACAGGCGGACATATTTACCGTCAGAGGAGTTGTTTTGTTGTTGTTTGTCATCTCTTGGTTTAATAACAAGGTCATATTTTTGGTCCGTGTTGTCAGGTGGATTGGTTTTACGAGAGCTTTGACATTAAATCCACTTTGCTTCGTATGACTCCTGTCAAAAAGGTAACCGGCGTTAGTTATTAAGCCGTCTCCTGACGCTGCAACTGTCCTCAACCCCTATTTTTTCCCCCTCTCTCATCCCACAAACAAACACCGCGCTCTCGCCCGCGTCGTCTTCTCGCATCCTCCCAGAGTTATTTGCTGTCTCCACAGGGTATCTGAGGTAGGTTAATGAGGCAGACGGGCCGGATGAGAACTTCCAACGTTCCCCAAATCGTGAATTATGCATCCAGAAAGAAATTAAATTAAAAGCTACTCGGGAAGGTTGTTTAGAATTTCCGAGCTAAATGCAGCATCGCAACCAATGTTGTAACGGCGGTAGGCACGAGTTACTCATAAGGCAGATAAGTTTATTGTTTATTGCTCAGTAGCGACATTTTAAAGCGCATGCAGAGCTAGATTAAGTTGCTGGACGCTGACCGCTCGGGATGCTTTTAATGCAGGAGTGTATTTATCCATTGTGGGATTAAAGGCCTACTGAAATTAGTTTTTTTAATTTAAACGGGGATAGCAGATCCATTTTATGTGTCATACTTGATCATTTCGCGATATTGCCATATTTTTGCTGAAAGGATTTAGTAGAGAACAACGACGATAAAGGTCGCAACTTTTGGTCGCTGATAAAAAAAAAGCCTTGCCTGTACCGGAAGTAGCGTGACGTCACCGGAGGAAGGACTCCTCACATTTTCCCATTGTTTACACCAGCAGCGAGAGCGATTCGGACCGAGAAAGCGACGATTACCCCATTAATTTCAGCGAGGATGAAAGATTTGTGGATGAGGAAAGTGAGAGTGAAGGACTACATTGCAGTGCAGGACGTACCTTTTTTCGCTCTGACCGTAACATAGGTACAAGGGTTCATTGGATTCCACACTTTCTCCTTTTTCTATTGTGGATCACGGATTTGTATTTTAAACCACCTCGGATACTATATCCTCTTGAAAATGAGAGTCGAGAACACGAAATGGACATTCACAGTGACTTTTATCTCCACGACAATACATCGGCGAAGCTCTTTAGCTACTGAGCTAACGTGATAGCATTGTGCTTAACTGCATACAGAAACAAAAGAAACATGCCCCTGACTGGAAGTATAGACAGAAGATCAACAATACTATTTAAACCATGGACCTGTAAATACACGGTTAATGCTTTCCAGGCTTGCAAAACTTAACAATGCTGTTGCTAACGACGCCATTGAAGCTAACTTAGCAACGGGACCTCACAGAGCTATGATAAAAACATTAGCACTCCACCTACGCCAGCCAGCCCTCATCTGCTCATCAACACCCGTGCTCACCTGCGTTCCAGCGATCGACGGAAGGATGAAGGACTTCACCCGATCATCCGTGCGGTCGGCGGCTAGCGTCGGATAGCGCGTCTGCTATCCAAGTCAAAGTCCTCCTGGTTGTGTTGCTGCAGCCAGCCGCTAATACACCGATCCCACCTACAACTTTCTTCTTTGCAGTCTTCATTGTTCATTAAACAAATTGCAAAAGATTCACCAACACAGATGTCCAGAATACTGTGGAATTTTGAGATGAAAACAGAGCTTTTTTGTATAGGATTCAATGGTGTCCGAATACTTCCGTTTAACTATTGACGTCACGCGCATACGTCATCATACATAGACGTTTTCAAGCGGAAGTTTAGCGGGAAATTTAAAATTGCACTTTATAAGTTAACCCGGCCGTATTGGCATGTGTTGCAATGTTAAGATTTCATCATTGATATATAAACTATCAGACTGCGTGGTCGGTAGTAGTGGCTTTCAGTAGGCCTTTAAGTTTATTGTTTATTCCTCAGTAGCAACATTTTAAAGCGCATGCAGAGCTAGATAAAGTTGCTGGACGCTGACCGCTTGGGATGCTTTTAACGCGGCAGTGTATTTATCCATTGTGGGATTAATAGTCCTAATAGTCCTATCCCAGGGGTCGGCAACCTTAAATGTTGAAAGAGCCATATTGGAACAAAAATACAAAAACAAATCCGTCTGGAGCCGCAAAAAATTAAAAGCCATATTACATACAGATAGTGTGTCATGAGATATAAATTGAATTAAGAGGACTTAAAGGCCTACTGAAAGCCACTACTACCGACCACGCAGTCTGATAGTTTATACATCAATGATGAAATCTTAACATTGCAACACATGCCAATACGGCCGGGTTAACTTATAAAGTGCAATTTTAAATTTTCCCGGGAAATATCCGGCCGAAAACGTCTCGGTATGATGACGTTTGCGCGTGACGTCACGGATTGTAGCAGACATTTTGGAACAGCACGCTGGCCAGCTTAAGTCGTCTGTTTTCATCGCAAAATTCCACAGTATTCTGGACATCTGTGTTGGTGAATCTTTTGCAATTTGTTTAATGAACAATGGAGACTGCAAAGAAGAAAGCTGTAGGTGGGATCGGTGTATTAGCGGCTGGCTGCAGCAACACAACCAGGAGGACTTTGACTTGGATAGCAGACGCGCTATCCGACGCGAGCCGCCGACCGCACCGATGATCGGGTGAAGTCCTTCGTCGCGCCGTCGATCGCTGGAACGCAGGTGAGCACGGGTGTTGATGAGCAGATGAGGACTGGCTGGCGTAGGTGGAGAGCTAATGTTTTTAGCATAGGTCTGTCGAGGTCCTGTAGCTAAGTTAGCTTCAATGGCGTCGTTAGCAACAGCATTGCTAGGCTTCGCCAGGCTGGACAGCATTAACCGTGTAGTTACAGGTCCAGGGTTTGTTTCGGTGTCTCCTGATAGTAAGAGTAATAGTAGTATTGTTGATCTTCGGTCTATCCTTCCAATCAGGGGCATGTTTCTTCTGTTTCTATCCGCAGTTAAGCACGATGCTATCACGTTAGCTCCGAAGCTAAAGTGCTTCACCGATGTATTGTCGTGGAGATAAAAGTCACTGTGAATGTCCATTTCGCGTTCTCGACTCTCATTTTCAAGAGGATATAGTATCCGAGGTGGTTTAAAATACAAATCCGTGATCCACAATAGAAAAAGGAGAAAGTGTGGAATCCAATGAGCTCTTGTACCTAAGTTACGGTCAGAGCGGAAAAAAAGATACACCCTGGCGTCCTGCACTGCACTCTAATCCTTCACTCTCACTTTCCTCATCCACTAATCTTTCATCCTCGCTCAAATTAATGGGGTAATCGTCGCTTTCTCGGTCCGAATCGCTCTCGCTGCTGGTGTAAACAATGTGCAGATGTGAGGAGCCCTTCAACCTGCGACGTCACGGCTGGCTACGTCACGCCGCGCCGCTGTCCTCACCCGTGTCTGGGTTGACTTCCTCCGTCTCCGGGCCGCCGACCGCACCGATGATCGTGGTGAAGTCCTCCGTCGCGCCGTCGATCGCTGGAACGCAGGTGAGCACGGGTGGTGATGAGCAGATGAGAGTGTACATCACAGTACAAATTTTGGTGGTGATGAGCAGATGAGAGACGTGAATGCTTACTACAAAGAGTGAACGACGTTCCGGCGTAGGTTCCAAGGAGTGACTGGTCTTTATGCGGTCCTCCTGATTGCCGCCAGGTGCGCTGATTGATGAAAGCCGGCAGCTGCGGCGAAGCGTGGGCGTGAAGCGCAGAGTGTTGGATCCTGCTATGGGAGGATTGTGGGTTCGAGACCGCGCTGTGACAGTAAACTCACCAAACCGCTATATTTTAGCGCTTTCATGGCGAGTTGACTGACATATAAGTAAGAACTTTACACTACTTTATATTAGGAATGGCAACAGCGGAGGACGAATGTCCCATAACAAGAAGATAGAGAAAAGACGGAAGCTTATTGACTACGGCATTGTCACGGACTACAAAGGCGGATTCACGCAGGTTTTCAGGATTTATGCAGATCCCAAATACAGATCAGCAGGTACCACAATGTAAGAAAAGTTGCTTTTGCGTAATATTTTGCAAACACCGTAATAATATTTGTATGTTTAATGCACCGACATTCCATCAAGCGGTGCGGCTTCATAGCTTACCAAAGTCGTACTAAAACATTTTTGATAGATTTTTGAGCGCTGTGCGTAATGTTCTTTATTTTCAATGGAACATATAAAATGTTGGTGTTGTTTACTTGAGTCATATTGCCATCATAGTGCAGTCTACACGTATCTCTTATGTTTGACTGCCATCTACTGGTCACACTTATCATTACACCATGTATCGAATAAAATTGCTTCGAGGTCGGTAAGCAAAACCAGAATTATTCCGTATATTAGGCGCACCGGGTTATAAGGCGCACTGTCGAGTTTTGAGAAAAAAAAAGTTTTTAAGTGCGCCTTATAGTCCGTATAATACGGTAGTTTGTTTGCACCACCAGGTTTTCGTAGTTTTAACATCATATTAAGAACTAGTAATACATATTGTGATTGTTGGTCTAATCCACCGTATTTTCTTTCTCGATTGTCATTACAGAAACTAAAAGCTTAGTTGTTGTTGTTGTCCAGGAAAGCCAAGTGCTTTATTTGACAGGGGTGACCACTTTATAGCGTCTTTGGTGAGATTTGTTAGCATCAACAAAATATCCTTAATAGTATTATCAAAGTGCGGCCCGGGGGCCATTTGCGGCCCGCAGCTAATCGTTTACCGGCCCCCCACACATTTTGCAAAAATTGCAAAATTGATAGTACTGCAAAAATAAAAAATAAACATTTTTAAAAAGTGTAATGAGGTGAAATCTTCTCTTGTTGCCTTATTTGTATTTGACTTTATTAAATGTATTTATATTATCATTTGGTGCAGCCGGGCCGGAGCAGGAGGGGATAGAAAGAGAGAAAAAGGAAGACAGAGGGGGGAATTGTGGGGACAAGAGGGGGATTAGACAGAGAGACAAAAACAACAACAGCAAACACAACAACAACAACAGAGCAACATCAGCAAATACGACATGTACAAATATGATGGTAAAAGTAATAGCAAATAAGCAGTTAGCGAAAATAAAAATAAAAAATACAGAAATGACAATGAGCATTATTACACTAAAAATGGAGCAATATGAATACCAATAGAAATAGTGCTATTGATAATAAACAATACCAATACTTTACCTTTATTATCAACAATACAATTGTTCAAATGCAACAATACATATACGTAATGAGGTGAAATCTAACGAGAAAACGTTGCAATGTTGACACAAAACTGCCATGCAGGCTGTTTTTTTTTCTTTTGTCTTTGTATATTTGTATTTTTTTTGCCATTGCTCGAAAAAAAAAAAGAAAAAAAAAAGAAAAAAAAATCTATGTTAAAATGAATTATTACTTAAAAAATGTCACTTTAAAATGTTTTATGTGGAAAAAATATTGCATATATTGTGTGGTTGCCATATAAAAACATCAAAGTTTTATTTGACAAAAGAGCATGAAACAAACAAAATAATAGTTCAAACGTAAAATCGACAGATATATCTGAAGTTGATCCCGTAATTTAAGTGTGAAAAGTAAAAAAAAAACTAATAAAAATGTATCACTTTATGAGTGGGAGACCTTTTGGATCCCAAATATATTTAGTGGGATTTTATTTAACTTTTCACTGTGATTACTCAAAAATATGAAAGATTTCAAATCAATGGTGTCCTGCATTATTGATCTTTTAGGGCTCTAATTACGAAATACTGCATATTTCCGTTTTACTATAAAAAAACAAAGTTATCTTTGACAGAAAAGGCATAAAACCTGTTTTTTTTAACTTGATATCAACCTGAAGTTGATATAGAGATATACTGTAAAAAATAAAATAATAATTTGACTTATTTTTAACATTTTAATGACTGAGACCCTTGACTGGTCCTTGGGAGCCCTAAAGGTTAAAAAAAAAAATCTATATATTTTGTTATGGTTTGAAAATGGAAAAAATCAAAATGGCCCCCGTATGCTTACATTTTTCCGTGTGTGGCCCTCAGTGGAAAAAGTTTGGACACCCCTGAACTAGATGAATACATCTCTCGTCGGCTCAACAGCACATACTATGTATTGATATCGCTAGCAAAGATTCATGCTGAACAACAGGGACATATACAACTAAATAATGAGACAAAACATACTTCACACCATAAAAACAACTGCAGACATGAATTGTTGATGAGACTAATGTTAGTAGCAGGAAATCAACTGCAAACAAACATATCCTTTTTCTCATTAGCGTCACGATCCCTGCAGCACGGCACTCGTTATGACAATCAAATACGGTACTTAACGATGCACGGATAAGTCCAACTTTTACGGGTTAATGTTTCATTTGTGGACCCCTCAGATGTAAAGACATGGTCTGTCTCCAACGGTTTCTTCTATAAATACCGTTAGTGTCAAGTGAAGTTAAATATTTTTGTCGTGATGGCTTTTATATTTGCCTTTTAAACTTTTCAAAATAAGCCTAAATCTGCACCGATGCAGGTTAATAGATAGTAGCCTAATGGGGCTTAGACCATGGCGTGGAACCCAGTGTCTCTCAGTGCCTCCAGGTCACGTGACTGCAACCCACCCATTGTTACGTCTTCAATGGGATTTCATATTGTGTTCACATTGATCGTTTGACTGTTTCCATGGTTTCCCTTTCTTTCTGCCTCGATAGCCGAAGGGGTTATTATCAGAGGAAGGTTACATTTGAAATATAAATGTTTACATGTTATGTATTTTTCTCCTGGTCCTTATTTTCCATTAGTCATAGAATATATTAATAATCAACCGATATAAAACATATATTGTGATACAGTTTTCAGCCCTAATTGCCCAGCCCTTATCCATTGTGAGATAAATACAAGGGCAATAAAACAACATCAATATATTTAGCAATGACGCGTAATCACTATCCTTAAAAATTGCGTTCGATAAAACGTTCCATAATGGTTTTTCTGCCTCTTCGGAGGCTACGGGAAGTTGTGAACATGGTGGGTTGCACTCGCTTTCTGGTAACCGAGCAACACAGGAAGTGTTCACTGCTCAGGGCGAGTGACACGGCATGGAGCCACGTTGTTGTAACACGTGGCTTGGCATTGTCTTGCTGAAATAAGCAGGGGCGTCCATGGCAACGTTGCTTGGATGGCAACATATGTTGCTCCAAAACCTGTATGTACCTTTCAGCATTAATGATGCCTTCGTAGATGTGTAAGTTACTCACCCCCATACCATCGCAGATGCTGGCTTTTGACCTTTGCGCCTATAACAGGGGTCGGCAACCCGCGGCTCCGGAGCCGCATGCGGCTCCTTGACCACTCTGATGCAGCTCAGCTACATACTTGCCGACCCCCCTGATTTTCCCAGGAGATTTATGGATCTCAGTGTCCCTCATAGATTACTCCCAGGGAAAAAATAATCCGATTTACACTCTAATTACTAAATAAAGGGCGTGCCCTAATTGCACTGCAGTAATTGTCCTCTATAGCATGTTGCATGTTGTTATTACTTGCACATACAGGAGACAGCAAAGCATACTTACTCATCAGCCACACAGCTTACACTGACGGTAGCCGTATCAAACAACTTTAACATTGTTACGTTACAAATATGCGCCACACTGTGAACCCACACCAAAAAAGAATGAAAAACACATTTCTGGAGAACATCCCACCGTAACACAACATAAACACAACACAACCATTACCCAGAATCCCATGCAGCCCTAACTCTTCTGGTCTACATTATACACCCCCGCTACCACCAAATCCCCCCACACATCAACCCCCCCCCCCTCTCCGTGCGTTGGTTGAGCGGAAGAGTTAGGGCTGCATGGGATTCTGGGTATTGGTACCGTCAGTGTAAGATGTGTGGCTGCTGAGTTAGTACGCCTTGCTGTCACTTACGTGAGCAAGCTGAAATTGCATTCTACGTGTGGTCGAGCAGGTACACTGTTAGGGCAGACTGTAGAGGGCGCCAAATGCAGTGTCATCACGCTCTGATATTCGGGAGTCTCCCGGGAAAAATGAGAGGGTTGGCAAGTATGACGCTATCAAGCGCCATTCATTCAAAACTCGCGGGCTGCACTAACATCAAATTTCCACATTAATGTGCGTGCCGGTGCGTGTGTCGGAGACCCCTGGTTAACATAGCACAAAGCGTTTAAGCAAACAATCCGGATGGCTCTTTTCCTTTTTGTTACGGAAGACACGACGTCCACAGTTTCCAAAAACAATTTAAAGGTGGACTCAATAGACCACAAAGCACTTTTCCACTTGGCATCAGTCCATCTTAGATGAGCTCGGGCCCAGCAAAGCCGGCGGCGTTTCTGGGTGTTGTTGATAAACAGCTTTTGCTTTGCATAGTAGTAGTTTTAACGTGCACTTACAGATGTAGCGAGGAACTGTAGTTACTGACAGTGGTTTTCTGAAGTGTTCCTGAGCCAATGTGGTGATGTCCTTTACACACTGATGTCGCTTTTTGATGCAGTACCGCCTGATGGATCGAAGGCCCGTAATATCATCGCTTACGTGCGGTGATTTCTCCGGATTCTCTGAACCTTTTGATGATATTACGGACCGTAGATGGTGAAATCCCTAAATTCCTTGCAATAGCTGGTTGAGAAATGTTGTTCTTAAACTGTTCAATAATTTTCTCACGCATTTGCTCACAAAGTGGTGACCCTCGCCCCGTCCTCGTTTGTGAATGACTGAGCATTTCATGGAAGCTGCGTTTACACCCAACCATGGCACCCACCTGTTCCCAATTAGCCCGTTCACCTGTGGGAGGGTCCAAATAAGTGTTTGACGAGCATTCCTCGACTTTCTCAGTCTTTTTTGCCACTTGTGCCAGCTTTTTTCAAAAACATGTTGCAGGCATCAAATTCCAAATGAGCTAATATTTGCAAAAAATAACAAAGTTTACCAGTTCGAACATTGAGTATCTTGTCTTTGCAGTCTATTCAATTGAATATAAGTTGAAAAGGATCTGCAAATCATTGTATTCTGTTTTTATTTACCATTTACACAACGTGCCAACTTCACCGGTTTTGGGGTTTGTATTTACAAAGATGTGCTTCTGCTCACGTCGTCTTTCAAGTCACCTTGTCCACCGAAGACGCGTATCGGCTCAGCACCCTCTCGCGCTCGAGTGCAAATAAGAGCTTGTGGCCGACAAGGGGCAGAGGGGCGTAAAGAGCAGCGTGGAGAAGATAAATCCCGAGCACACCTGGTGTTGAGAACACTTGTTAGTGGCTGTAATGAGGTCAGAGTTACTGCTGTCTCGCTCCAATGGAGATTTATACGGGGATGAAGAGGTCCAGCTGCACCTGCCATCAAGATGCATGTACTCCTGCAGCATATACGGGCGTGTTGGAGGATGCTGCAGGGGGGCGACAAAGCGGGAAGCGCTACAAGTTTTGTTTTAATTGCCGTTAGATTGTTAATTGGTTAGTTGGTGAGCAGGGTTGTGCTAAATGTAAGTCATAGACTTTGTGCTAAGCTACGAACAATGGGCTTTCTGCTGCGCCGCTCCCAGTCTGTGGAACGCTCTCCCTGACCACCTGAGGGCACCACAGACTGTGGATGCTTTTAAAAAAGACTTAAAAACCCTTCTTTTAAAAAAAAAAAAAACTTTTTTTTTTTAGATATATGCATACTAGTTCTAGCTATTTGGCTGTTCTAGTTTTTATTTTTATTTATTTGTTAATTATCTTTCTATTTTATTTTTTTAATACACTGTAGCACTTTGAGGTTGTTTGCTCAATGTAAAGTGCTTTTTACAAATAAAATCTATTATTATTGTTATTATTATTGCTAGGGGGGCGCGTAGGCAATGGAGGAATCTGCCAAATTCTGGTGCAAATCCGGTTTAAATGTGGGCCGGCAAATGCCGTCCCATGTTTAACTGTTCTAATCTACCTGCATGGGGCCCACACATATGCGTAAGTAGCAGTCGGAACTCCCATTACTGCCATCTACTGGACTGGAGTGAAACAATTGAATGCCAGGATTTCTCAATCAAACAAATGCCATAATTTTTGGAGTATGGAGCGCTCAATTCTATAAGAAAAAAATGTGTTCCCATATATTAGCCGCGCCAGACTGTAAGCCGCAGATTAGGAATTGTCCTATAATATCGGACTGCCGATATTATCGGCCGATAAATGCTTTAAAATGTAATATCGGAAATGTATTATTATTATTATTATTAAGAAAAAAGTCATAAAATGCCCTTTCATTGACACATACTTAATATACAATACAACCACACTTCATGCATTAATAAGTACTTAATAATGACTAATTAAGAGCCAAAATGTTACTAATTTGCATGTTAATAAGCAACTAATTAATGGTGAATATGTTCCCCATACTAAAGTGTTACCATAAGGCATTAATAAGTACTTAATAATGACTAATTAAGAGCCAAAATGTTACTAATTTGTATGTTAATAAGCAACTAATTAATGGTGAATATGTTCCCCGTACTGAAGTGTTACCATAAGGCAATAATAAGTACTTAATAATGACTTTTTAAGAGCCAAAATGTTACTAATTTGCATGTTAATAAGCAACTAATTAATAGTGAATATGTTCCCCGTACTAAAGTGTTACCATAAGGCATTAATAAGTACTTAATAATGACTAATTAAGAGCCAAAATGTTACTAATTTGCATGTTAATAAGCAACTAATTAATGGTGAATATATTCCCCATACTAAAGTGTTACCATAAGGCATTAAAAAGTACTTAATAATGACTATTTAAAAGCCAATATGTTACTAATTTGCATGTTAATAAGTAACTAACTAATGGTGAATATGTTCCCTGTACTAAAGTGTTACCATAAGGCAATAATAAGTACTTAATAATGACTAATTAAGAGCCAATATGTTACTAATTTGCATGTTAATAAGCAACTAATTAATGGTGAATATGTTCCCCATACTAAAATGTTACCATAAGGCATTAATAAGTACTTAATAATGACTAATTAAGAGCCAAAATGTTACTAATTTGCATGTTAATAAGCAACTAATTAATGGTGAATATATTCCCCATACTAAAGTGTTACCATAAGGCATTAAAAAGTACTTAATAATGACTATTTAAAAGCCAATATGTTACTAATTTGCATGTTAATAAGTAACTAACTAATGGTGAATATGTTCCCTGTACTAAAGTGTTACCATAAGGCAATAATAAGTACTTAATAATGACTAATTAAGAGCCAATATGTTACTAATTTGCATGTTAATAAGCAACTAATTAATGGTGAATATGTTCCCCATACTAAAGTGTTACCATAAGACATTAATAAGTACTTAATGACTAATTAAGAGCCAAAATGTTAGTAATTTGCATGTTAATAAGCAACTAATTAATGGTGAATATGTTCCCCGTACTAAAGTGTTACCATAAGGCATTAATAAGTACTTAATAATGACTAATAAAAGCCAATATGTTACTAATTTGCATGTTAATAAGCAACTAATTAATGGTGAATATGTTCCCCGTACTAAAGTGTTACCATAAGGCATTAATAAGTACTTAATAATGACTAATTAAGAGCCAATATGTTACTAATTTGCATGTTAATAAGCAACTAATTAATGGTGAATATGTTCCCCATACTAAAGTGTTACCATAAGGCATTAATAAGTACTTAATAATGACTATTTAAAAGCCAATATGTTACTAATTTGCATGTTAATTAGCAACTAATTAATGGTGAATATGTTCCCCGTACTAAAGTGTTACCATAAGGCATTAATAAGTACTTAATAATGACTATTTAAAAGCCAATATGTTACTAATTTGCATGTTAATTAGCAACTAATTAATGGTGCATATGTTCCCCATACTAAAGTGTTACCATAAGGCATTAATAAGTACTTAATAATGACTATTTAAAAGCCAATATGTTACTAATTTGCATGTTAATTAGCAACTAATTAATGGTGCATATGTTCCCCATACTAAAGTGTTACCATAAGGCATTAATAAGTACTTAATAATGACTATTTAAAAGCCAATATGTTACTAATTTGCATGTTAATAAGTAACTAACTAATGGTGAATATGTTCCCTGTACTAAAGTGTTACCATAAGGCATTAATAAGTACTTAATAATGACTAATTAAGAGCCAAAAGGTTACTAATTTGCATGTTAATAAGCAACTAATTAATGGTGAATATGTTCCCTGTACTAAAGTGTTACCATAAGGCATTAATAAGTACTTAATAATGACTAATTAAGAGCCAAAATGTTACTAATTTGCATGTTAATAAGCAACTAATTAATGGTAAATATGTCCCCCATACTAAAGTGTTACCAAACTTTAACAATAATTTGGAGTGCATGAGAAAGTGGAACAAACATCGTAGCTCTCTGACCACATGGTTTTTAACAGGGTTATATTTTATTATTATTATTATTACTTATTATTTTAAAATAAATATAGCAGAAACAATAAAACAAGTTTTATTGGGAAGGAGGTGTTAATTGGATCGTTGTCATTTGACGTCCTACTGTGTTTTGGTGACTATGGCAATGAGCTTGCAGGAGCTGGAAGCTTGTCAACCTTCTGTTAACTAGCGTTTTATCTCAGCAGTTTGCACGTGGCAACCGTACAGGTTGTTTTTTTTATTTCTAGGCAAATGCAGAAGGCGTGATTCTGCCGGTGTCCGTCACGTGTACGGTTCTCGCTCTCTGAGCCAGCAGGAAGGCTTCTTGGAAGCAGCGAGCGACTCACTGTAGTGCGCTTTGCTGGAAGTATCAGAGTCGCGGAAGGAGAACAGAGAAAGACACGGCGAGGCCACCAGCTTTTGTGGCAGGATAAATAAAAGGAGTGCAAGAGAAGGGAGCCCTCGCAGTTGGCGGGTTTTTTTTCCTTTAAAAACTCATTTTCATGCCTGAAATGGAAAAGTTTTCCTCTTTTAGTGAACTTAATTAGAGCAGGCCACAGGGTTACGACCCTTCTTGTTTATTTTTGTTCTCGGGGAAATAAAAGCAACCTGGTGTTGTTTCATGAGGCTGATAAATGTAACAAGGGCCTGTGGATTATTCATGGTCACTTTGAATAATGCACGGTGTTTACCTTTACTTTACAGTGCGTATTTCACAGCAACAACACGGGAAGTGCCTGCCGCTCGCCACTTGAACTCCCCACAGTGGCTGCAAAAGAAAAGAAAATGTATTCCCCCCCCCCCTTCCTGTGAAAAGTAGCAGCGTAGACGAGGCACGTTGTACATCCTTACCTAATGTGCCTCGATTCCATGACTCTAAAAAACAGAACATGTTCTATCCTTGTTCCTCAATTTGTTGGTTTAGCTTCTTAGTCTTCTCTTATGGTATAAAAAAAGTACCATTTTGATGATTTTCATTCTGATTAGATCATTTCATATGTATACTACCGTTTAAAAGTTTGGGATCACCCAAACAATTTTGTGGAATAGCCTTCATTTCTAAGAACAAGAATAGACTGTCGAGTTTCAGATGAAAGTTCTCTTTTTCTGGCCATTTTGAGCGTTTGACCCCACAAATGTGATGCTCCAGAAACTCAATCTGCTCAAAGGAAGGTCAGTTTTGTAGCTTCTGTAACGAGCTAAACTGTTTTCAGATGTGTGAACATGATTGCACAAGGGTTTTCTAATCATCAATTAGCCTTCTGAGCCAATGAGCAAACACATTGTACCATTAGAACACTGGAGTGATAGTTGCTGGAAATGGGCCTCTATACACCTATGTAGATATTGCACCAAAAACCAGACATTTGCAGCTAGAATAGTCATTTACCACATTAGCAATGTATAGAGTGTATTTCTTTAAAGTTAAGACTAGTTTAAAGTTATCTTCATTGAAAAGTACAGTGCTTTTCCTTCAAAAATAAGGACATTTCAATGTGACCCCAAACTTTTGAACGGTAGTGTATATGAATGTACATGGGGCGGTATAGCTGGGTTGGTTGAGTGGCCGTGCCAGCAACTTGAGGGTTCCAGGTTTGATCCCCGCCCATCCTAGTCACTGCCGTTGTGTCCTTGGGCAAGGCACTTTACCCACCTGCTCCCAGTGTCACCCACACTGGTTTGAATGTAACTTACATATTGGGTTTCACTATGTAAAGCACTTTGAGTCACTAGAGAAAAAGCGCTATATATATAATTCACTTCACTACATGAATATCCTGATGTGTTTCGTGGCAATTCTAACTTTGAACAAAGCGTCAGTTGCGATGTAGAGTGGCACCTTCCATCATTTTTAAGTTAAAGTTCAAGTTCAAGTTAAAGTACCAATGGTTGTCACACACACACTAGGTGTGGTGAAATTTGTCCTCTGCATTTGACCCATCCCCTTGTTCCACCCCCTGGGAGGTGAGGGGAGCAGTGGGCAGCAGCGCCCGGGAATCATTTTTGGTGATTTAACCCCCAACTCCAACCCTTGATGCTGAGTGCCAAGCAGGGAGGTAATGGGTCCCATTTTTATAGTCTTTGGTATGACTCGGCCGGGGTTTGAACTCACAACCTACCGATCTCAGGGCGGACACTCTAACCACTAGGCCACTGAGTAGCAGACTGCATTGCAAAATAATTAACCGTCTCTTTATCTGACGCGAGATCCACCCAGGAATGGGGCCATATTAATCCCTTCCTTACTGTAGTAGAAAAAATAAATAAAAAATGATGTATGCATGTGCAATTATGTCAATCAATCAATCAATGTTTATTCATATAGCCCTAAATCACAAGTGTCTCAAAGGGCTGCACAAGCCACAACGACATCCTCGGTACAGAGCCCACATAAGGGCAAGGAAAAACTCACCCCAGTGGGACGTCAATGTGAATGACTATGAGAAACCTTGGAGAGGACCGCATATGTGGGTACCGAATATGATTGATTAGTATTGCGGTACTGTACTAATACCGGTATATGCATTCATTTTTAGATTGTCATTGTTTTTCGTCACGTTTTACTTTTATTACTGTATGTTAAATAATAATAATAATAATATATTTTATTTGTAAAAAGCACTTTACATTGAGCAAACAACCTCAAAGTGCTACAGTGTATTAAAAAAAATAAATTAAAAGATAATAAAAATAAAAACTAGAACAGCCTAATACTGGGGTAGGGAACCTGTGGCTCTTTTGATCACTGCATCCGGCTCTCAGATAAATCTGAGCTGACATTGCTTAAAACAATAAGTAATGAATAACTCCCCTGGTAATCACAGTGTTAAAAATTACGTTCAAAATACAAAACATTCTCAGGCATTTTAATCCATCCATCCGTTTTCTACCTCACCTGTTCACAAAGTCGCATTAATGGTAAGAAGTATTTGATTTAATATGGGTTAGCTTCAGAATAACAATGTTATTAAAACGAATAAGAGACTTATTATACTCAAAAAATGTTGGTTTTACTTAGAAATGCACGCATTTAGTCGTATTCAGTGTTAGAAAAATATTACCGGTATATGGCTCTCACGGAAATACATTTTTAAAATATTTGGCTTTCATGGCTCTCTCAGCCAAAAAGGTTCCCGACCCCTGGCCTAATAGCTAGAACTAGTATGCGTATAATACCTGGGATTTATATAGTGCTTTTCTAAGTACCCAAAGTCGATTTACATGTTAAAAACCCATCATTCATTCACACCTGGTGGTGGTAAGCTACTTTCGTAGCCACAGCTGCCCTGGGGTAGACTGACGGAAGCGTGGCTGCCAATTTGCGCCTACGGCCCCTCCGACCACCACCTATCATTCATTCAACATTCATTCACCGGTGTGAGCGGCACAGGGGGGCAAGGGTGAAGTGTCATGCCCAAGGACACAACGGCATGGTAAAAGGCGGGGAGCGAAACTGTAACCCTCAGGTTTCTGACATGGGCGCTCTACCCACTACGCCAGACCTGGGCATTCTGCGGCCCGCGGGCCGCATCCGGCCCTTTGTGCGTCCCTGTCCGGCCCGCGTGAGGCCAATCATAAATTACAAAATGCATTTTAAAAAGTATCTATGTCGAGTGTGCAATACAACGGTGCTGCTTTTGTTTTGAAAATCGTTATTTGTATTACTTCCGTGTGGACGTATGCGTGTGCGTGATTGTGAGTGAATGTGAACAACTGCAATTACAAAATAAAGTTGAAAAAACATCTATGTCCTGCGCGCAATACAACTGTGCTGCTTTTATTTTGAAAAGTATTATTTAAGGGCGTGTGTCCGTGTGTAACCTGCGAGTGAAGGTGCACATGCAGCGACAAGTCATGCACGGTTTACACCCGAGACGCTAAAAAGAGAAAAGTTGATGAGGAATGGCGTGTTTTCAACAAGACATGGACTGCCAAGCAACGTTCCCTCTAAGGTGCGTGCCTGCGCAATTGCGCACTGCTCAAGCGTCCGCTGCGCGCAGCAAGTATATGCCGCGCACCAAATCAAATCCCATCTGAATTCTAAACAAAATAAACATATTTATTCTATGGAATTTTGCAATGCAACTTTGAGTGACAGTGACAATAAGCGGCCCTAACGGTGTTCGTCAACACCGTTTACAACACCGTTCAAATGAACACCGTTCAATTATTGTAACGTCTATCGAGATGCTTCGAGGACAGGAATTATATCGATCACTTTATTGAGCAAAACTGTTTATATTCGGACATAACCACACCAAAAACATGAGTAAAACACTTCTATCTCGAAAAACTAGTCATTTTCTGCCGTACAAACCAGGCCAAAAGCAACTTGTCATCTGTCACCAACACGCATAGCACTAAACCACTGGTGCGTTTATGGCCACACAAAAAGTCGGACAACTCAAACACCACACAAAGTTACGCTATGACTCCTCAGTCATACGTGTGCTTATTTTACTGTCATTTATTATTAATGTTAATTTATTTATATTAGTCATGGAATGCTGTTACACACACAATGTTGAAGTATTACTATTATTATTAATTATTATTATTATTATTATTATTATTTATCTTACGGTATATATCAAAAATAATATTGAGCAAAATTTAATTGAAATATTGTCGATGTGGCCCTCCAGCAGTGCTCGGGTAGCTCATGCGGCCCCCGGTAAAAATTAATTACCCACCCCTGCACTACGCCATGCCGCAGATATCTAAAAAAAAAAAAGGCTTTTTTAAAAAGAAGGTTTTTAAGCCTTTTTTTAAAAGCATCCACAGTCTGTGGTGCCCTCAGGTGGTCAGGGAGAGCGTTCCACAGACCGGGAGCGGCGGGAGCAGAAAGCCCGGTCTCCCATTGTTCGTAGCTTTGTCCTCGGAGGTTGGAGGAGGTTAGCCTGTCCGGAGCGCAGGTGTCGTGTGGAGGATTTGGGGGTGAGTAGTTCTTTGAGGTAGAGGGGGGCATTACCATGGAGGCACTGGTGGGTTAGTAGGGAGACTTTGAATTCGATCCTGAGTGGAACAGGAAGCCAGTGAAGGGATTTGAGAATTGGTGTGATATGGTTGTATTTCCGCACTCTCACTCTAAATCTGCCCCGAAACCACAGAATTTCCACATTGTGGAATAGGTCAAGTGTATCCTATCCTACTGTATCAGGTTTTAGACAGAAAAACATATTCTCCTACTCCTTTTTCTCTGACAATGACAAGTGTAAACAAGGCTGGGAGTGTGTTTGTATGCAAGGAATTGGGTGTCTATGCGTCTGTGAGTACCCAGATGGTGTTTGCTAGCGATGCAGCTTTTTTGCTTCAATCTTCAATCTTTGGACGCACAGTGTCAACCTTACACACACACACACACACACACACACACACACACACACACACACACACACACACACACACACACACACACACACACACACACACACACACACTTCCAGTCGAATCTCACTCCCCGTCGGTGCGATCCGACCCGACGCCAAGGCGTCGTGCTCAGGCATGACTTTCTCCTCATTACTGCTCCCATCTGGTTGTAGCCGGGTTTAACGGAGACTATGTTCCAGGGCGCCGTCAGTCAATCACTTCCTCTCTTCTTCTTCTTCTTCTTCTTCTTCTTCTCTGATTCATTCGTGTGCTTTGACGTCTCCTTATCCCGCTCCCGGCTTTGCAGTTCACCTCTGACCTTCGACAGATTGACGATGATTCAGGAGGAAAGTTCAAACCACAGACGGTTTGTTTTCATCTCGGAAACGTCTTGAAATGACAATCGTGTTTGTCACGAAAAATCAATAAAAATGTAGTTTTTGGAACAGGAATTTTCAAAGATGTCCCACGACAACGTATTGAAAGTAGAGATGTCCGATAATGGCTTTTTTGCCGATATTCCGATATTGTCCTACTCTTAATTACCGATTCTGATATCAACCGATACCGATATAAACAGTTGTGAAGATAACACATTAGTATGCCTAATTTTGTTGTGATGCCCCGCTGGATGCATTAAACAATGTAACAAGGTTTTCCAAAATAAATCAACTCAAGTTATGGAAAAAAATGCCAACATGGCACTGCCATATTTATTATTGAAGTCACAAAGTGCATTATTTTTTTTAACATGCCTCAAAACAGCAGCTTGGAATTTGGGACATGCTCTCCCTGAGAGAGCACGAGGAGGTTGAGGTGGGCGGGATAAGGGGTAGGGGGGAGGTGTATATTGTAGTGTCCCGGAAGAGTTAGCGCTGCAAGGGGTTCTGGGTATTTGTTCTGTTGTGTTCATGTTGTGTTACGGTGCGGATGTTCTCCCGAAATGTGTTTGTCATTCTTGTTTGGTGTGGGTTCACAGTGTGGCGCATATTTGTAACGGTGTTAAAGTTGTTTATACGGTCACCCTCAGTGGGACCTGTATGGCTGTTGACCAAGTATGCTTTGCATTCACTTGTGTGTGTGAAAAGCCGTAGATATTATGTGCCTGGGTTTTAAGGCTTTAATGTTTATTGGCGCTCTGTACTTCTCCCTACGTCCCTACGCGGCGTTTTATAAAGTCATACATTTTACTTTATGAAACCGATACCGATAATTTTTAAACCGATACCGATAATTTCCGATATTACATTTTAAAGAATTTAACGGTCGATAATATCGGACATCTCTAATTGAAAGTTGTACAAAATCAACTTTTGATGCTGGAAATTGTGCTTTTTAAACGTCGTTTTGTGTGCCTGTAGCTTTAAGGCTATCGAGCCGCGCGTCTCAAAGAAGCGCTGTTTTACATGTACACTGTAACGCTGCACCTTTCCAACATAACAGACGCCACATGTTGCAGAAAACAGGAGTGGGACAGGAGGACGCAAACGTTAGCAACACTAGCATAGCGACATGCTAACACTACACTTGCATTTTGACAGCAACATCACGCCAGGTTAGCGTATTCACAGAAGAAAAACAAAGTTATGACACTTACGGATAGTCGTCAGAGCTGAAGGCTTTATTTTAAGACGTGTAGCGAAGCCATTTAAAAAAAAATTTTTATTTTTTTTTAGTATTCTTTATAAAAAAATACATTTTGTGTCACACTCTTTTTTTGGACTTTTGTTGTGTTTTCCCGTTTGTGTGGTGTTTTAGTTCCTTTTTTCATAAAACATGTAATATTTTTTGTAATGGACAGGCGCCCACACCTGCTGCTTGATTGGCAACCGGGACACTCCTGCACCTGGTTGCCAATCAGTCTCCTGTTTCAGCCAAATCATTGCTACGCTCACTGCCTATTGCTTTGTCTAGTACCTTAGCTGCACTCTCCTTCTTTTGTTCTTTTTTCTCTCCTGGTTACGTGTTCTCCCACTCTCTCGTGAGTGCGTTTTCTTTTGTAATTAAATATTAATATTACAAAACTCTCCTCCCGGTTTTGATGCACGTTAGGGCTGCAACGATGAATCGATTAATGTGATGAAAGAAAAGCTTCAAATTATATCCTGTTGCTTTGATTAATCCTTCAGCAATCTGAGGGTTACTGGTTCAATCCCCACCTTCTACCATCCTAGTCACGTCCGTTGTGTCCTGAGCAAGACACTTCACCCTTGCTCCTGATGGGCCTGGTTAGCGCCGTACATGGCAGCTCCCGCCATCAGTGTGTGAATGGGTGAATGTGGAAATAGTGTCAAAGCGCTTTGCGTTCCTTAAAAAGGTAGAAAAGCCCTATACAAGTAAAACCCATTTACCATTTACCATTCAATGAGTGTAATTAATAACAATTGATAGTATCCGTTAAATATAATCCGTTAAAAACATTAAATATACGGACATAGTTTTGTTGCGTCGACCAGCTTTTCCTCCCAGGGAATCTAAGTTACTGGTCAATCCCAAGTTCTTTCGATGACATATATGCTGACTAAGAAGGACCATCAAGACAGAATAGGAATATTTTCAAGTTTTACTAAAGCTTTAGGAGATCATCTTAACCAATACATTCCTATCGGCTACTCTAGTTGATCTGACATTCAAACGGAAAAGACAACTTCTTGCACACAAAGAAAGCCTCCCCCTCGCAACACTGATAAGGAAGATTTGGGGGTTTGGTTTCACATTCCTGATGGTTTAAGACACTAAACAGACAATCTGAAGACAAAGAGAGACTGGTAGAATATACAAAAGAAAAGTACTAGCTACTCTAAACATGGCTATGTAAAAATAAATAACTCTTAAACACATATGCATTCTCCACAGTTTCCACACAAGAGCGTTGGTGTGTGTTTCTAATGTTTGGTGCTCATAAACAGGCTCTAGGTACCGTACCAAAATGTATTTCGGTACTTTTCTGTACTTTTCTAAATAAAGGGGACCACAAAAAATTTCATTATTGGCTTTATTTGAACAAAAAATCTTACAATACATTAAACATATGTTTCTTATTGCAAGTTTGTCTTTAAATAAAATAGTGAACATACAAGACAGATTGTCTTTTAGTAGTAAGTAAGCAAACAAAGGCTCCTAATTTAGTAAACGCAATGACGTTTGTTTATATTTTAGCGTCCCGGAAGAGTTGGCGCTGCAGGGAATTATGGGAATTTGTTCTGTAGTGTTCATGTTGTGTTGCGGTGCAAATATTCTCCCAAATTGTGTTTGTCGTTGTTGTTTAGTGTGGTTTCACTATATGGCACATGTTTATGACAGTGTTGGTGTTGTTCATACGGCCACCCTTAGTGTGACATGTGTGGCTGTTGAGTAAGTATATGCCCTTCATTCACATGTGATTAGTGTGTTCAAATTTAAGTTGATTGTCTCGATGGTTAATGATTGGACATGAGGAAATCTGGTCTTGAAATTGTCAACTAGAGATAAATGTTAATACATCCGTTATCGTGACTCCGGTATGCAGTGAAGCATGTATAGCAAACACTTGTCCTAAATGGTTGATACTCGACTTAAATGTACTTGATTTGTCTCCGTGGAGACAAGGAGTAGTGATTTTGAAGCAGTTAAAACACTGCGGACAGACATTAGCCGCTAGCCAGCTAGCCATGTCTTAAAGCCGACGTGACGACGACGGGTGGGGGACTGGTACTTTTTAGAGGCGGTATAGTATAGTATCGCGGTACTATACTAATACCGGTATACCGTACAACCCGACTAGGGACATACATTACTAATAGAACAGCATTAAAAAGTCAATTTTGCTTAATAGCGGATGAAACAAGCTCCTTTTGGTGGTTTGGTTATAGATTAACCATGAACACAGAAGAACAAGTGAAAAATGATCCTACAGTGGAAATATACTTATAAATTACACTGCAGAAACTGAAATCTAGATTAAATATCTTAAATAAGGGTGATATTTGCTTATTTTCTGTCTGATAAGATAATTATTCTCACTAAGCAGATTTTATGTTAGTGTTTTACTTGTTTTAAGTGTTTTGGTCCTAAATTTTCTCAGTAAGATATGACAGCTTGTTGCTGAGATTTGATGACCTATATTGAGCAAAACATGCTTGAAACTAGAATATCAACTGTAGCAAAGCTGTGTCAGCAACACTCACAAGTAGGGATGTCCGATAATGGCTTTTTGCCGATATCCGATATTCCGATATTGTCCAACTCTTTAATTACCGATACCGATATCAACCGATACCGATATCAACCGATATATGCAGTCGTGGAATTAACACATTATTATGCCTATTTTGGACAACCAGGTATGGTGAAGATAAGGTACTTTTTTAAAAAATTTGATAAATAAGATAAATAAATTAAAAACATTTTCTTGAATAAAAAAGAAAGTACAACAATATAAAAACAGTTACATAGAAACTAGTAATGAATGAAAATTAGTCAAATTAACTGTTAAAGGTTAGTACTATTAGTGGACCAGCAGCACGCACAATCATGTGTGCTTACGGACTGTATCCCTTGCAGACTGTATTGATATATATTGATATATAATGTAGGAACCAGAATATTAATAACAGAAAGAAACAACCCTTTTGTGTGAATGAGTGTAAATGGGGGAGGGAGGTTTTTTGGGTTGGTGCACTAATTTTAAGTGTATCTTGTGTTTTTTATGTTGATTTAATTAAAAAAAAAAAACAAAAAAAAACGATACCGATAATAAAAAAAACGATACCGATCATTTCCGATATTACATTTTAACGCATATATCGGCCTGCCGATATTATCGGACATCTCTACTCACAAGTATAAAAATTACTTTTTTTAAGTAATCATTTCTTATTTCAAGCATGAAAAAAATAAAATCATGATTTTGACACAATTGTGTCTCATAATTAAAACAGATAACAGCCAAATGGACTTTGCTGTTTTATTTTCAATTAAACAATAGAAAATACGTACTCATATAGTAGTACAGTGGGCACAGTACAGTAAACTGACAGTTAATATTTAAACATTTGACATTTCAAACAATTTTGAACAGAAATAGTTCATGCACATTCAGGTAAATTCCTCAAAATTACAACAAAAAAAATGTTGGCCGGGGGCCGGGCTGTGTATATGCGCACTAATTGACTCCTTTTATTTGTTTTTAAATGTTTAAACAACCTCGCGCCAACATATCTCTCCGACCTCCTTCAGCCTTACTGCCCCACCCGATCCCTAAGATCAGCCGATCAGCTGCTACTAACGGTCCCTGACACAAGGCTGAAGCTTAGAGGTGACAGAGCTTTCGCCACTGCTGCTCCCAAGCTCTGGAACGACCTACCTCTGAGTGTTAGACAAGCCTCCTCTCTTCCTGTTTATAAATCTCTCTTAAAAGCATACTTTTATTCCATGGCTTTTACCACTGTGTGATATCCATCCTGCAATGGCGCCCCATAATACACCTGCTGTGAACCTGATTTTATGTTTTTATGTTTTTATGTTTTATTTATTTTATTTATTTATTTTTTACCGTGTTGTGTTGTGTTTGCTCGGTTCTCGTATTATCTTTTAACCTGCCCATTGTACAGCACTTTGGCTACCCCTGTGGTCAATTTTAAATGTGCTTTATAAATAAAGTTGATTTGATTTGATTTGAAAGAGCACGCACTTGGCGCGATGATGTCATGTTATCGATGGAAAAATGCATTTGTAGACCATATGATTTGCCTGAGCGGCCAGGAAACTTGTTGCCTTTCCATTAAGAACATAAAATTAGTTTTTAGTATAAGTTTGCTGGTTTCAAGAAATGTCATGCCGAGTGCATAACATTATGTCAAGATAATGGCACTAGCATTTACTTCATTTAAGAATATTTTTTAACATATTGAGCAAAAAGGTCTCTTTTTTTTTCTACCAAGAAAAGTGCACTTGTTATTAGTGAGAATATACTTATTTTAAGGTATTTTTGGGTTCATTGAGGTTAGCTAATTTTACTTGTTTTGGAAAGTCTTGACAAGCCACATTTTCTTGTTCTATTGGCAGACAATTTTGCTTAGTTCAAATAAAATACCCCTAATTTTTGTATACTTTTTTTCTTGTTTTTGAACACTGACTTTTTTGCAGTGTATAAACTATAAAAACAAACCATGTTAGCGCATCAGCCGTGCCATATTAAAAGAGATAGGATTGCGTTTAGTGGCAGGGCAGATTTATTGTTTAAAATGATGACCTTGTTAGTGCAGCACATTGGTTTTCCCGCCCTTTCAAATGGCGTTAATGTCAATCAATCAATCAATCAATGTTTATTTATATAGCCCTAAATCACAAGTGTCTCAAAGGGCTGCACAAGATTAAAGATTAAAGTACCAATGATTGTCACACACACACTAGATGTGGTGAAATTTGTCCTCTGCATTTGACCCATCCCCTTGGGGAGCAGTGGGCAGCAGCGGCGCCGCGCCCGGGAATCATTAGAGTGTCCGCCCTGAGATCGGTAGGTTGGAGTTCAAATCCCAGCCGGGTCATACCAAAGACTATAAAAATGGGACCCGTTTCCTCCCTGCTTGGCACTCAGCATCAAGGGTTGGAGTTGGGGGTTAAATCACCAAAGCCACAATGACATCCTCGGTACAGAGCCCACATACGGGCAAGGAAAAACTCACCCCAGTGGGACGTCGGTGAATGACTATGAGAAACCTTGGAGAGGACCGCATATGTGGGTAACCCCCCCCCCAGGGGAGACCGAAAGCAATGGATGTCGTGTGGGTCTGACATAATATTGTGAAATTGTGAAAGTCCAGTCCACAGTGGATCCAACACATCAGCGAGAGTCCAGTCCATAGTGGGGCCAGCAGGAAACCGTCCCGAGCGGAGACGGGTCAGCAGCGCAGAGATGTCCCCAACCGATGTACAGGCTAGTGGTCCACCCGGGGTCCCGACTCTGGACAGCCAGCACTTCATCCATGGCCACCGGACCTATGCAACTCCCCCTCCCAAGGGACAGGGGAGAAGAGGAGAGAAGAAAAGAAACGGCAGATCAACTGGTCTAAAAAGGGGGGTCTATTTAAAGGCTAGAGTATACAAATGAGTTTTAAGATGGGACTTAAATGCTTCTACTGAGGTAGCATCTCTAACTGTTACCGGGAGGGCATACCAGAGTACTGGAGCCCGAATAGAAAACGCTCTATAGCCCGCAGACTTCTTCTTTTTTTTTTTGGCTCTGGGAATCACTAATAAGCCGGAGTTCTTTGAACGCAGATTTCTTGTCGGGACATATTGTACAATACAATCGGCCAAATAGGCTGGAGCTAAACCGTGTAGTATTTTATACGTAAGTAGTAAAACCTTAAAATCGCATCTTAAGTGCACAGGAAGCCAGTGCAGGTGAGCCAGTATAGGAGTAATATGATCAAACTTTCTTTGATAATGTATATCCATGCATGCGCGATACAGATTGATGCATCACGGAAATATCAGAATTTGACATACTAGTTGCTCCTGAAAGCCTATTTTCCATGAAACCGACACACTTCTCACTCCCTGACGCTTACTTGAAGATGTAAATAGTCACTTGGCAGCCTCCTCTTTTTCCTTCATGACATGGCTGGGTTCCTCTCAAATATGTTGTGCATTTTTGGGATGTTTTCTGCTCGTCTGGTTATTTCTAAAAATAGTCTCGGCGATGGATCGGTGCAAGGTAGTCACCAATGGTGGGTCATTGCATGTTATATGCTTGCTGATGGGAAGAAAGGGGATTATCCACACATGCCAGGTTTCATTGCGTGTCACAGATACGTTTATTTGTTTCTGGAAGCTCGGCTGCGCTTCCATTTAATGACTGCCTTTGATGTTCATGTCCTGCGAAAGCCATCCATGTCTGTGAATATTTTCATTCTTCTTGGTCCTTGTAGTCTCCGGGCATCAAATCGAGTTAGTGGTTAGCTACAGTATACTATCTGGATCCATTCTGCAATCTCCGTGTTCCTTGATTTGTTTAGCTGTTGTTGTTGTTTTTGTTGCTGATGTTTTTTTGTTTTTTTTCTGAAACCATTTAACATAACATGGACTCAATTATTACTTTAAAAAAAATAATTAGAATTAATAGGAGAATGGGAAAATATATTTTTGGGGGCAAAATCAAATAAGAAATGGGATTAAAAATTGAATAAAAATAAAATATCAAAATAAATTGTAAATATAATTATAGTAAAATTGTGTATTGTTTTTAATTTTTTTTGTAATTTAACAAATTTGTGTTAGCTGTTTTATTTTATTTACTACAAAATTTGGTGTGTAGTAACAGAATGACTGAAGGGTTAAATTACAATACTTTTTTTGAGTACAAAAATTGTTATAATTATGGAGGGAATATTTTTCACTTCTGATACGATACCAATATTGGAGCCTTGAGTATTTGCCAATACTGATATTAGCACAAACCATACATACATACTTTAATTATTTTGTTGTGTGGAACATTAGAAAAGGGTTAATAAAGTAAAATTAGTCAAACAGAGAACAATGGTAGGTATGAAAACGTTGATTAGGTGGCAGATATCCATATATCTGCAAGGCCATTTTCAAGAAGGATATTTAAAGAGAAACTACATCTTGTGAGACGATGTCGGCCAACCCCGGAAGCTAGCTCGGCTGTTCTGGCGATGAAATGGGGAAACGCTCGCCATTTCCACTCGAATAAGCTGACGACGAGGGGCACGACTGGTTTATACGACGTCGAATGGGTGCTACAAATTGTGACTTCAAATATTTTATTTTTTCCCTTTTAATATGTTTTTTGCCATTTTAATTTGGACAGTACCACATAAGATATGTTTTAATTGCCGATGCCTTTGAATTGTTTTTTAAATGCGCCAGAAAATTGTACACTGTTGATGTGATTTAGTGCCCAGTAGGGCGTAAATGTGTTTCTGTATAGTATTTCTCCAGCAATGGTGACATCAATGATGGTATTTTGAGAGGTAATCATTAGAGATGTCCGATATCATCGGCCGATAAATGCTTTAAAATGTAATATCGGAAATTATCGGGATCGGTTTCAAAAAGTAAAATGTATGACTTTTTAAAACCCCGCTGTGTACACGGACGTAGGGAGAAGTACAGAGCGCCAATAAACCTTAAAGCAGTGGTTCTTAACCTGGGTTCGATCGAACCCTAGGGGTTCTGTGAGTCGGGCTCAGGGGTTCGGCGGAGGTCAAGACACACCCGACTCATCGTGTAAATAAAAACTTCTCCCTATCGGCGTATTACGGATACGGCAACAGCAGAAGTCACACTGATTTGCAAGTGTGTAATTTGTTGTGAGTTTATGCACTGTGTTGGTTTTGTTGTTTGAACAAGGTGATGTTCATGCACGGTTCATTTTATGCACCAGTAAAAAAACACTTTAGTATGGGGAACATATTCACCATTAATTAGTTGCTTATTAACATGCAAATTAGTAACATATTGGCTCTTAACCCTTGTATTATGTTAAGGGTCAATTTGACCCATTTCAGTTTTTGTGTTGATCAAAATACTGGTTATCCTTTCTTTTTCTTGCTGACATTTGGTGACTTTTCCTCATCTAGGGTCATGAACAGGTGTGTAAAATCTGGACACTTTGATGTGTAGTGGAATGTCTGTCTAGAGAGTTGTATACAAAGATGATGTTGCGGGTCATTTTGACCCAGACGCTTTGATGTGGGTAAACAGCTGTTCGGATCCAAAATAAACATGTCTCTATGATGTACTTTTTACTTTGATGTACAATTGTTTGTAGTTTGATTGCCTCTGAGACCCAGAGCCAGGTGTGTGAAGAGAGGGAACTTTCTCACACTTGTCTTTGTCACTGTTCTCATGTCATCTCTTTGACAAACTCACCAAAAATGAGCTCCAGAATGATGACATCTGAGGAGGCTTTATCACTGATTTTTAACTGGGATAGTGATGTAGAGGAAGAGATTCCAGAAACAGTGGATTTTTCAGAGACAGAGGACAATGTTATTGGTGATCCAGATTGTCAATTTGCCTACGATGAGGAGGATTCAGAGGACGAGTCTGCCGTTGTTCCTCCAACAGATGAAAACCAAGGAATCCAGCAATCATTAACCACAGAGGGGACATGGGCATCTAAGTACGGTAATATTAAATGGTCAACGACACCACACCCAAGCCGAGGCAGACTATCATCTTCCAATGTGATCAAAATGACTCCCGGTCCTACAAGATTTGCTGTCACACGAGTTGATGAGATTCAATCAGCATTTCAGCTCTTCATATCCCCACCAATAGACAGGATTATACTGGAAATGACCAACTTGGAGGGGAGACGTGTGTTTCAAGAGAAATGGAAGCCACTGGATCAGACTGACTTGCATGCTTACATTGGAGTTCTGTTATTAGCTGGAGTGTACAGGTCAAAGGGAGAAGCCACTGCAAGTCTATGGAATAAAGAGAATGGAAGGCCAATCTTTCGTGCAACAATGTCTCTGGAGACATTCCACATGATATCTCGTGTGATCCGCTTTGACAACCGCGACACCAGAGCTGGTCGACGTGAAAGAGACAAACTAGCTGCGATCAGAGATGTGTGGGATAAATGGGTTGAAAATGTACCTTTGTTGTACAATCCTGGTCCCCATGTTACTGTAGATGAGCGCCTTGTTCCATTCAGGGGGTGCTGTCCTTTCCGACAGTACATGCCCAACAAGCCCGCCAACTATGGCATCAATATATGGGCAGCCTGTGATGCAAAATCCAGCTAAGCATGGAATATGCAAGTATACACTGGAAAGCTACCTGGAGGAACATCTGAGAAGAATCAGGGGATGTGTGTGGTGCACCACACCATCACGTGGAGAGCATTGAAAATGTTGAAGAAAATTTGGAGAACATTGAAAATGTTGAAGTTCGCTGGGATGAAGTTAAAGTTGAAGTTAAAAGTATTTCTTAAATATAGTGTTGGAATTAAAAATGTATTGTATGTCACTTTTCTAAATGTTTATATAACCTAAAACAAAGTTGTTATTGGTTTAACCTGTTTTCTTGACTGTTTTGAGTGCATTTACACAGTACGGGTCAAAATGACCCGCAACATAATCAATGTAATTTTTTTTCAACATAATACAAGGGTTAACTAGTCATTATTAAGTACTTATTAATGCCTTATTTGGCATGGCCTTATTATATCCCTAACCCTCTAACCATAACCCTAACCCTGACCAAATAACTCTAAATTAAGTCTTTGTTACTTAGAATATGTTCCCCATACTAAAGTGTTACCAAAAACATATAACTTTGTCTTGAATTTGAAAAAAATACATTTTATTTTTCACTAAAGAAGGGTTCGGTGAATGCGCATATGAAACTGGTGGGGTTCGGTACCTCCAACAATGTTAAGAACCACTGCCTTTGCGTGCCGGCCCAATCACATAATATCTACGGCTTTTCGCACACACAAGTGAATGCAAGGCATACTTGGTCAACAGCCATACAGGTCACACTGAGGGTAGCCGTATAAACAACTTTAACACCGTTACAAATATGCGCCACACTGTGAACCCACAGCAAACAACAATGACAAACACATTTCGGGAGAACACACGCACCCTAACACAACAGAACAAATAACCAGAACCCCCTTGCAGCACTAACTCTTCCGGGACGCTACAATATACACCCCCCGCTACCCCCTCAACCTCGCCCACCTCAACCTCCTCATGTCCCAAATTCCAAGCTGCTGTTTTTGAGGCATGTTAAAAAAAAATAATGCACTTTGTGACTTCAATAATAAATATGGCAGTGCCATGTTGGCATTTTTTTTTTCCATAACTTGAGTTGATTTATTTTGTAAAACCTTGTTACATTGTTTAATGCATCCAGCAGAGCATCACAACAATATTAGGCATAATAATGTGTTAATTCCACGACTGTATATTTCGGTATCGGTTGATATCGGAATCGGTAATTAATTGTTGGACAATATCGGCAAAAAAGACGTTATCGGACATCTCTATTGATAAGTTATCTTATCTTTAACATACTGTCCCTAAATATATACAAGCATTCACCATATTCTCTTCATGTCATATTAGGCTCCAGTGTTGCCTCAAAACAGCAGCTTGGAATTTGAGAGCATGTCCCAAATTTCAAGCTGCTGTTTTTGAGGCATGTTAAAAAAAAAATAATGCACTTTGTGACTTCAATAATAAATATGGTAGTGCCATGTTGGCATTTTTTCCCCCATAACTTGAGTTGATTTATTTTGGAAAACCTTGTTACATTGTTTAATGCATCCAGCGGGGCATCACAACAAAATTAGGCATAATAATGTGTTAATTCCACGACTGTATATATCGGTATCGGTTGATATCGGAATCGGTAATTAAGAGTTGGACAATATCGGAATATCGGCAAAAAAGCCATTATCGGACATCTCTATTGATAAGTTATCTTATCTTTAACTTACTGTCCCTAAATATATACAAGCATTCACCATATTCTCTTCATGTCATATTAGGCTTCAGTGTTGCCTCAAAACAGCAGCTTGGAATTTGAGAGCATGTCCCAAATTTCAAGCTGCTGTTTTTGAGACATGTTAAAAAAAAAAAATGCACTTTGTGACTTCAATAATAAATATGGCAGTGCCATGTTGGCATTTTTTTCCATAACTTGAGTTGATTTATTTTGGAAAACCTTGTTACATTGTTTAATGCATCCAGCGGGGCATCACAACAAAATTAGGCATAATAATGTGTTAATTTCACGACTGTTTATATCAGTATCGGTTGATATCGGAATCGGTAATTAATAGTTGGACAATATCGGAATATCGGCAAAAAAGCCATTATCGGACATCTCTTTGATAAGTTATCTTATCTTTAACTTACTGTCCCTAAATGTACCGTATACAAACATTCACCATATTTTCTTCATGTCATATTAGGCTTCAGTGTTGCCTCAAAACAGCAGCTTGGAATTTGAGAGCATGTCCCAAATTTGAAGCTGCTGTTTTTGAGGCATGTTAAAAAAAAAATAATGCACTTTGTGACTTCAATAATAAATATGGCAGTGCCATGTTGGCATTTTTTTCCCCATAACTTGAGTTGATTTATTTTGGAAAACCTTGTTACATTGTTTAATGAATCCAGCGGGGCATCACAACAAAATTAGGCATAATAATGTGTTAATTCCACGACTGTATATATCGGAATCGGTTGATATCGGAATCGGTAATTAATTGTTGGACAATATCGGCAAAAAAGACGTTATCGGACATCTCTATTGATAAGTTATCTTATCTTTAACTTACTGTCCCTAAATATATACAAGCATTCACCATATTCTCTTCATGTCATATTAGGCTCCAGTGTTGCCTCAAAACAGCAGCTTGGAATTTGAGAGCATGTCCCAAATTTCAAGCTGCTGTTTTTGAGGCATGTTAAAAAAAAAAAATGCACTTTGTGACTTCAATAATAAATATGGCAGTGCCATGTTGGCATTTTTTTCCATAACTTGAGTTGATTTATTTTGGAAAACCTTGTTACATTGTTTAATGCATCCAGCGGGGCATCACAACAAAATTAGGCATGTGTTAATTCCACGACTGTATATATCGGTATCGGTTGATATCGGAATCGGTAATTAATTGTTGGACAATATCGGCAAAAAATACGTTATCGGACATCTCTATTGATAAGTCATCTTATCTTTAACTTACTGTCCCTAAATATATACAAGCATTCACCATATTCTCTTCATGTCATATTAGGCTCCAGTGTTGCCTCAAAACAGCAGCTTGGAATTTGAGAGCATGTCCCAAATTTCAAGCTGCTGTTTTTGAGGCATGTTAAAAAAAAAGAATGCACTTTGTGACTTCAATAATAATTATGGCAGTGCCATGTTGGCATTTTTTTTTCCATAACTTGAGTTGATTTATTTTGGAAAACCTTGTTACATTGTTTAATGCATCCAGCGGGGCATCACAACAAAATTAGGCATAATAATGTGTTAATTCCACGACTGTATATATCATATCGGTTGATATCGGAATCGGTAATTAATTGTTGGACAATATCGGCAAAAAAGACGTTATCGGACATCTCTATTGATAAGTTATCTTATCTTTAACTTACTGTCCCTAAATATATACAAGCATTCACCATATTCTCTTCATGTCATATTAGGCTCCAGTGTTGCCTCAAAACAGCAGCTTGGAATTTGAGAGCATGTCCCAAATTTCAAGCTGCTGTTTTTGAGGCATGTTAAAAAAAAATAATGCACTTTGTGACTTCAATAATAAATATGGCAGTGCCATGTTGGCATTTTTTTTTCCATAACTTGAGTTGATTTATTTTGGAAAACCTTGTTACATTGTTTAATGCATCCAGCGGGGCATCACAACAAAATTAGGCATAATAATGTGTTAATTCCACGACTGTATATATCGGTATCGGTTGATATCGGAATCGGTAATTAAGAGTTGGACAATATCGGAATATCGGCAAAAAAGCCATTATCGGACATCTCTATTGATAAGTTATCTTATCTTTAACTTACTGTCCCTAAATATATACAAGCATTCACCATATTCTCTTCATGTCATATTAGGCTCCAGTGTTGCCTCAAAACAGCAGCTTGGAATTTGAGAGCATGTCCCAAATTCCAAGCTGCTGTTTTTGAGGTATGTTAAAAAAAAAAAATGCACTTTGTGACTTCAATAATAAATATGGCAGTGCCATGTTGGCATTTTTTTTTCCATAACTTGAGTTGATTTATTTTGGAAAACCTTGTTACATTGTTTAATGCATCCAGCGGGGCATCACAACAAAATTAGGCATGTGTTAATTCCACGACTGTATATATCGGTATCGGTTGATATCGGAATCGGATATCTCTAGTAATCATTGAAGTCGGACGTCACTGAAGGCCTAGGTGGGAAACGCACGGCCCGCCACTGCCAGTACACGTGTATATTTGTGGCCCTTCTACAATAATTATTACATTGTTTCAAAACCACATGCATCAGGAACTAGTCAACCTGTGTGTTGTGTTCAAGCTTCGAGTTTCTATTTTAACGTCTTCATCCTTCACTGTTATCGCCTCACATCACAGCCGACAGAGTTTAACACCGGTGACGCTTTCATGAATGGAAGTGTTTTTACGAGCGTGACGTAAGTCAACAGGAAGGGAGAAGGGTTGACTCATGCGGGTGTGAAGCCAGGATGTGAGCCATTTTCAATTTTGCTCATGTCCCATTTTTTCCTCACTCCTGGCTTGGATTCACCTCCCCTATGCCCTAAAAGACGAGAACACGTCTGCTGAAATTGTCTATGTGTGTGTGTGTGTGTGTGTGTGTGTCCGGACCTGCTCATACTCGTGTGTGCATTTCCACCGAGCTTCCATACATCCCGTGACGCTGAGTCGTTCTGACAGCGTCGGCCGCAAAAGAAGCGTTGTCCTCAGACCAAAAAGTCTCCCAGCTCTGCTGCTGTTTAGTCGTGGATGGGTGGGCGGACATGTTGTCTCCAAAAAGTCAGTGAAGCGGGAGTGTGCTTTATCTCTTTCAACATGCTGCCCCAAGATGACTCCGCGCGGACATACACGTGTGTCCGATGCGTGCACGTGCGCCTCGTCCACGGTTGTTCCTGAAAGGGTCGGACGCTTCAGTCGTGCTTGGCCACTGGCCAGGTTTTGAGAGTCTCAGGTGAGACTAAATAAAAGCTTTGGTGGTCTTTTCTCAGACTGCTTTTGCAAGGTTACCCAAGCACAATATCATTCAATGGAATGGACATTTTAAAGGCCTACTGAAACCCACTACTACCGACCACGCAGTCTGATAGTTTATATATCAATGATGAAATCTTAACATTATAACACATGCCAATACGGCCAGGTTAACTTATAAAGTGACATTTTAAATTTGCCGCTAAACTTCCGGTTCGAAACGCCTCTGAGGATGACGTATGCGCGTGACGTAGACCGGCGAACACGGGTATGCCTTCCACATTGAAGCCAATACGAAAAAGCTCTGTTTTCATTTCATAATTCCACAGTATTCTGGACATCTGTGTTCGTGAATCTGTTGCAATCATGTTCATTGCATTATGGAGAAGGAAGCTGAGCAAGCAAAGAAGAAAGTTGTCGGTGCGAAATGGACGTATTTTTCGAACGTAGTCAGCAACAACAGTACACAGCCGGCGCTTCTTTGTTTACATTCCCGAAAGATGCAGTCAAGATGGAAGAACTCGGATAACAGAGACTCTAACCAGGAGGACTTTTGACTTGGATACACAGACGCCTGTAGAGAACTGGGACAACACAGACTCTTACCAGGATTACTTTGATTTGGATGACAAAGACGCAGACGTGCTACTGTGAGTATGCAACTTTGGCTTCTAAACATTTGATCGCTTGACCGTATGTGCGCAACTTTTTTTTGCGTATGTACGTAACTTTTTTTAAATATATAAGCTTTATGAACCTTGGGTTAGGTGAACGGTCTTTTGGGCTGAGTGATTGTGTGTGTTGATCAGGTGTTTGAATTGTATTGGCGTGTTCTACGGAGCTAGGAGCTAGCAGAGGAGCTAGGAGCTAGCGTAACAAACACGCAGGTGTTTTTATGCAGGATTAATTTGTGGCATATTAAATATAAGCCTGGTTGTGTTGTGGCTAATAGAGTATATATATGTCTTGTGTTTATTTACTGTTGTAGTCATTCCCAGCTGAATATCAGGTCACTCCCGGCTCTCACAGCATCTTCCCTATCTGAATAGCTTCAACTCCCCACTAGTCCTTCACTTGCACTTTACTCATCCACAAATCTTTCATCCTCGCTCAAATTAACGGGGAAATCGTCGCTTTCTCGGTCCGAATCTCTCTCACTTCATGCGGCCATCATTGTAAACAATAGGGAACTTTGCGTATATGTTCAACTGACTACGTCACGCTACTTCCGGTAGGGGCAAGCCTTTTTTTTATCAGATACCAAAAGTTGCAATCTTTATCGTCGTTGTTCTATACTAAATCCTTTCAGCAAAAATATGGCAATATCGCGAAATGATCAAGTATGACACATAGAATAGATCTGCTATCCCCGTTTAAATAAAAAAAATTCATTTCAGTAGGCCTTTAACTGCATATAGAAACAAAAAAAATAAACCCCTGACTGGAAGGATAGATAGAAAATCAACAATACTATTAAACCGTGGACATGTAAATACACGGTTAATGCTTTCCAGGCTGGCGAAGGTTAACAATGCTGTGCTAACGACGCCATTGAAGCTAACTTAGCAACTTAGCAACCGGACCTCACAGAGCTATGCTAAAAACATTAGCTCTCCACCTACGCCAGCCAGCCCTCATCTGCTCATCAACACCCGTGCTCACCTGCGTTCCAGCGATCGGCGGAAGGACAAAGGACTTCACCCGATGCGTTTGGCGGCCCGGAGACGTAGGAAGTCAATGTGAGGTCGCCGGCTAGCGCGTCTGCTCTCCAACAAAGTCCTCCTGGTTGTGTTGCTGTAGTCCGCTGCTAATACACCGATCCCACCTACAACTGTCTTCTTTGCAGCCTTCATTGTTCATTAAAAAAATTGCAAAAGATGTCCAGAATACTGTGGAATTATGAAATGAAAACAGAGCTTTTTGTATAGGATTCTACGGGGTACCATAACTTCCGTTAAACTGACTTCGTCACGCGCATACGTCATCATACCGCGACGTTTCAGCCGGATATTTCCCGGGAAATTTTAAATGTCACTTTATAAGTTAACCCGGCCGTATTGGCATGTGTTGCAATGTTAAGATTTCATCATTGATATATAAACTATCAGACTGCGTGGTCGGTAGTAGTGGCTTTTAGTAGGCCTTTAATGTTCGAACTGAGAATTTTTTTTTTGCAAATAATCATTAACTTATAATTTAATGGCAGCAAGACATTGCAAACAAGTTGGCACAGGGGCATTTTTACCACTGTGTTACATGGCCTTTCCTTTTAACAACACTCAGTAAACGTTTGGGAACTGAGGAGACCAATATTTGAAGCTTTTCAGGTGGAATTCTTTCCCATTCTTGCTTAAGTTGTTCAACAGTGGTATTTTATGCTTCTTATTGCGCCACACTAGTCTACTACCCGCACTCTTTTACTATGAAGCCACGTTGTTGTAACACGTGGCTTGGCATTGTCTTGCTGAAATAAGCAGGGGCGTCCATGATAACGTTGCTTGGATGGCAACATATGTTGCTCCAAAACCTGTATGTACCTTTCAGCATTAATGGTGCCTTCACAGATGTGTAAGTTACCCATGTCTTGGGCACTAATACACCCCCATAGGACAGAGAGCTGTAGTTACTGACAGGGGTTTTCTGAAGTGTTCCTGAGCCCATGTGGTGATATCCTTTACACACTGATGTCGCTTTTCGATTCAGTACCGCCTGAGGGATCGAAGGTCCGTAATATCATCGCTTGCGTGCAGTGATTACTCCAGATTCTTTGAACCTTTTGATGATATTACAGACCTTAGATGGTGAAATTCCTTGCAATAGCTGGTTGAGAAATGTTGTTCTTAAACTGTTCAACAATTTGCTCATGCATTTGTTCACAAAGTGGTGACCCTCGCCCCATCCTCGTTTGTGAATAACTGAGCATTTCATGGAATCTGCTTTTATACCCAATCATGGCACCCACCTGTTCCCAATTAGCCTGTCCACCTGTGGGATGTTCCAAATAAGTGTTTGATGAGCATCCCTCAACTTTTCTCAGTGTTTTTTACCACTTGTGCCAGTTTTTTTGAAACATGTTGCAGGCGTCAGATTCCAAAGGAGCTAATATTTGCAAAAAATAACAAAGTTTTCCAGTTCGAACTTTAAGTATCTTGTCTTTGCAGTCTATTCAATTGAATATAGGTTGAAAAGAATTTGAAAATCATTGTATTTTCTTTTTATTTACGATTTACACAACGTGCCAACTTCACTGATTTTGGGGATTGTAGAATATCAATAGAAATTCTAACGTTTTCCTCCATGCTGAATAGGGTTGGGCGTCATTTGAATCTAAATCTGGTTCCTTTTTTCGATTTCTGTTTACCAACGATTCTCTATTCCGATTTTTTTAAGAGGCGGTCTCAAAAGATTTACTCTGAATTTCTCACAGTGCTATTTTTAACCAGTCTGGGTTAGTTTTTGCCTCTTTCTTAAAGGGGAACTGCACTTTTTAAGGAATGTTGTCTATCATTATCATTATGAAAGACATGACAACGGATGTATTTATTTTTAATGCATTCTAACTTATAAATAAATGTTAATTAAAGTCTACTTACAGCGGAGCCAATGGAAGGTCCTTTATCCAATCCAATCCACTTTATTTATATAGCACATTTACACAACAAGAATGTTTCCAAAGTGCTGCACAGCCATGTTAAAAACAATATTAAAAACGATATTAAAAACAATATTAAAAACAATATTATGCTACACCAATGACTGAATAAAAACAAAGAATAAATGAATAGAAAACCAATACAGAGACAATATAAAAAATAAATATGATTAAAAACGATTTTAAAGGGTAAAACCAATTAAAACAGTAAAATAGACATCAAAATGTATAACCCTAACCCTAACCACACAGGACAACAGAGGACAGAAGACCACACAACTCACGTAGTGTTAAAAGCCAAAGAATAAAAGTGGGTCTTAAGACGAGACTTAAAACACTCCACTGTGGAAGCAGTTTGAACATGGAGGGGCCCATAAAATTCAATAAAAAAACATCCAAAAACCACAAACAATGTGACTTGAATATTACCCAAGTATTTGTGATATTGTTATTATAAGCGCTAACACGGACCAACTATGTATAGCCGTTACATATATTGTGGAAATCCCAGGCAAATTTTAAAGGGGAACTGCACTTTTTGGGGAATTTTGATCGTTCACAATCATTATGAAAGACATGACGACGGATGTATTTTGAAAAAAATGCATTCTGCATTCACATTTTGCACAATGAGATGTGTGCTGTGGCACAAGCATGGGATACGGTGTACAATATTTTGTCGGTAAAATACATCATGACATAGTTTTGACATTGATTTGCAAATTACTTCCTGCTTTGGCAACTCACCACTCGTGATTGGATACTCACTTCTGAGTCACGAGTGATTATCCAATCACAGGAGGCGTCGACGTCACGTTCAATGGCGGCAATCTAGGGAGGCCTCCTGTCGACAACTCGTGATCTGATTGGCTATGGTGTGTGCCCCGTTTGCCGACACTGCACAGGCCGCTGCATTGTTGATTCAGAAGGCCTCCGGCAGATTTCACACAGCGCTGGCAACAAGCTAGCTAAATTCTGATTGGCTAGAACGGGGGTCGGCAACCCGCGGCTCTAGAGCCGCATGCGGCTCTTTAGCGCCGCCCTAGTGGCTCTCTGGAGATTTTTCAAAAATGTATGAAGAATGGAAAAAGATGAGGGGAAAAAAATCAATTTTTTTGTTTCAGAATGTTTTCTGTGGGAGGACAAACATGACACAAACCTCACTAATTGTTATAAATCACACTGTTTATATTAAACATGCTTCACTGATTCGAGTATTTGGCGAGCGCCGTTTTGTCCTACTAATTTTGGCGGTCCTTGAACTCGCCGTGTAGTTTGTTTCCATGTATAACTTTCTCCGACTTTCTAGGACGTGTTTTATGCCACTTTTTCTATCTCATTTTGTCCACCACACTTTTAACGTTGGGCATGAGTGCACAAAGGTGAGTTTTGTTGATGTTATTGACTTGTGTGGAGTGCTAATCAGACATATTTGGTCACTGCGTGACTGCAAGCTAATCGATGCTAACATGCTATTTAGGCTAGCTATATGTACATATTGCATATGCCTCATTTGTAGTTATATTTGAGGTCATTTAGTTTCCTTTAAGTCCTCTTAATTACATTTATATCTCATGACACATGTAATATGGCTTTTAATTTTTTGCGGCTCCAGACAGATTTGTTTTTTGTATTTTTGCTCCAATATGGCTCTTTCAACATTTTGGGTTGCCGACCCCTGGGCTAGAAGCTCTAATGTAAAAACGGCAACACTGGAGCCTAATATGACATGAAGAGAATATGGTGAATGCTTATATATATTTAGGGACAGTAAATTAAAGATAAGATAACTTATCAATAGAGATGTCCTATAATGGCTTTTTTGCCGATATCCTATACTTTGATATTGTCCAACTCTTATTTACCGATTCCGATATCAACCGATACCGATATATACAGTCGTGGAATTAACACATTACGATGCCTAATTTTGGAGTGATGCCCCGCTGGATGCATTAAACAATGTAACAAGGTTTTCCAAAATAAATCAACTCAAGTTATGGAAAAAAAATGCCAACATGGCACTGCCATATTTATTATTGAAGTCACAAAGTGCATTATTTTTTTTTAACATGCCTCAAAACAGCAGCTTGGAATTTGGGACATGCTTTCCCTGTAGCTTTCCCTGTAGCTTTCCCTGTAGCGTCCCGGAAGAGTTAGTGCTGCAAGGGGTTCTGGGTATTTGTTGTGTTGTGTTTATGTTGTGTTACGGTGCGGATGTTCTCCCGAAATGTGTTTGTCATTCTTGTTTGGTGTGGGTTCACAGTGTGGCGCATATTTGTAACAGTGTTAAAGTTGTTTATACGGCCACCCTCAGTGTGACCTGTATGGCTGTTGACCAAGTATGCTTGGCATTCACTTGTGTGTGTGAAAAGCCGTAGGTATTATGTGACTGGGCCGGCACGCAAAGGCAGTGCCTTTAAGGTTTATTGGCGCTCTACGTCCGTGTACCACTCCGTACAGCTGAGCTTTAAAAAGTCATACATTTTACTTTTTGAAACCGATACCCATAATTTCCGATATTACATTTTAAAGCATTTATCGTCCGATAATATCGGCAGCCCGATATTATCGGACATCTCTACTTATCAATTAATCATGATTTATGTTAGGCCACCACTGCCAAAATAAGAGTAAGCATGCAGCATTTAACTCTTAACTGCCTGTGCTGTTATAAACGAACCTGTAACAGCAACACACACACACACACACACAGACACACACACACACACACCCACACACACACACACACACACACACACTGCTGATGACATTGATTGGCTGCACGTGAGCCGCATTAGTGTGTTGACCTGGCAGTTGCACTTTGTGTGGCGTTGGAGTTGTCCGACTGTGTTCGCAGCCATGAACGCATCACTGGCAGAGCTAAGTGTGTGGGTCTTTTAGTGCAAATGTAAGAGAGACCGGCTGCTGTCAACGTGACGTATAGTTTCTTCGTTTTGGTGTGATTACTGCTAAAACGTGACCATTTTTGCTAAATAGTAGTTTTGGTGCTGACGTTGTCTTGACTGTGATCAGTTTTACTCAATTTAACGATTGTTGATGCAGACCCACCCACTTAAAACTGCCTCGCAGACGTCGTCGTGGTTGTATCCGTTGTTACCACTTGTTGTCACCTGCCACTCACAGAGTTGCATTACAAAAGTGGTACTACTCAGTGGGCTAGTGGTTAGAGTGTCTGCCCTGAGATCGGTAGGTTGTGAGTTCAAACCCCGGCCGAGTCATACCAAAGACTATAAAAATGGGACCCATTACCTCCCCTGCTTGGCACTCAGCATTCCCGGGCGCGGCCACCGCTGCTGCTCACTGCTCCCCTCACCTCCCAGGGGGTGATCAAGGGTGATGGGTCAAATGCAGAGAATAGTTTCGCCACACCTAGTGTGCGTGTGACAATCATTGGTACTTTAACTTTAAATAAATGTGTTTATTTTGTTTAGAGTTTTGGTGGATTTTTGGATTTATATTTCGTGCGCGGAGGACACGGGAGTCACACGCAATTGCGCAGGCGCGCACATCTGAGAGAACGTTGGTCATCACTCGTGTTTTTCCGGACGGAAGCAAATCGCAACAACATCGCACGTAAAAACATGGAAAGTGTGGGAATATTTCGCTTTTATCTTGTGCAAAACCCAAAACCTGTGAAGTTGGCACGTTGTGTAATTCGCAAATAGAAACAGAATACAACGATTTGCAAATCCTTTTCAACTGATATTCAATTGAATAGACGGCAAAGACAAGATATTTAATGTTCCAACTGAGAAACTACATTTTTTGTTGCAAATAATCATTCAATTAGAATTTAATGGCAGCAACACATTGCAAAAAAGTTGACACGGGGGCATATTTACCACTGTGTTACATGGCCTTTCCTTTTAACAACACTCAGTAAACGTTTGGGAACTGAGGAGACACATTTTTGAAGCTTTTCAGGTGGAATTCTTTCCAATTCTTGCTTGATGCACAGCTTAAGTTTTCAATGTGAGACAGATCTGGACTACAGGCAGGCCAGTCTAGTACCCGCACTCTTTTACTATGAAGCCACGCTGTTGTAACACGTGGCTTGGCATTGTCTTGCTGAAATAAGCAGGGGCGTCCATGATAACGTTGCTTGGATGGCAATATATGTTGCTCCAAAACCTGTATGTACCTTTCAGCATTAATGGTGCCTTCACAGATGTGTAAGTTACCCATGTCCTGGGCACTAATACACCCCCATACCATCACAGATGCTGGCTTTTCAACTTTGCACCTAAAACAACCTTTCCTCTTTGTTCCGGAGGACACGACGTCCACAGTTTCCAAAAACAATTTGAAATGTGGACTCGTCAGACCACAGAACACTTTTCCACTTTGCATCAGTCCATCTTAGATGAGCTCGGGCCCAGCGAAGCCCGCAGCGTTTCTGGGTGTTGTTGACAAATGGCTTTCGCTTTGCATAGTAGAGTTTTAACTTGCACTTACAGATGTAGCGACCAACTGTAGTTACTGACAGTGGTTTTCTGAAGTGTTCCTGAGCCCATGTGGTGATATCCTATACGCACTGATGTCGGTTTTTGATGCAGTACCGCCCGAGGGATCGAAGGTCCGTAATATCATCGCTTACGTGCAGTGATTTCTCCAGATTCTCTGAACCTTTTGATATTACAGACTGTAGATGGTGAAATCCCTAAATTCCTTGCAATAGCTGGTTGAGAAATGTTGTTCTTAAACTGTTCGACAATTTGCTCACACATTTGTTGACAAAGTGGTGACCCTCGCCCCATCCTTGTTTGTGAATGACTGAGCATTTCATGGAATCTGCTTTTATACCCAATATATGCCTCTTCACCTGTGGGATGTTCCAAATAAGTGTTTTATGAGCATTCCTCAACTTTCTCAGTCTTTTTTGCCACTTGTGCCAGCTTTTTTTAAACATGTTACAGGCATCAAATTCCAAATGAGCTAATATTTGCAAAAAATAACAACGTTTTCCAGTAGGAACTTTAAGTATCTTGTCTTTGCAGTCTATTCAATTGAATATAGGTTGAAAAGGATTTGCAAATCATTATATTTTGTTTTTATTCATGTTTTACACAACGTGCCAACTTCTCTGGTTTTGGGGTTTGTAAAAGACATGGAGTGCCTCACTCATTTTGCAAAGCGGACCTTGTTTTTTTATAAAGTACAATTAAAGCGGAGGGATGATGTCAGACATTTGGAGGATGCGATCTCAGCTTGGCAAGATAGTTAGCTTGCTACCAGCGCCCCGTGGGCTGGAACCTCAACAACGCGCCTCCCTGCCCCCTGCCCTTAAATCACAGTTGTTGTTTTTTTAAATAATGTTCATGAAGTGAAGCCGGGGATGTTGTTACTGCTGCAAATAAACACAAATAAAGTAGTCGTTCTGCGAGGAAACGAGTCAAGGAAAGTCAGTGCCCGCCGGTGTCTATCGACAGACGGCGGAGCTCGGAGACGTTCTGGGTGTTGCCGTGCAGCAGCTGTTGGGTATCTTGTGGAAATCCCAGGCAAATTTAAAGGGGAACTGCACTTTTTGGGGAAAGTTGATCATGCAAAAAAAAATGCATTCTGAATATTAAATAAACGCGATCATTTGGATGTTTAAAAAAACATCCAAACACCTCCATTAAAGTTTTATATACATGATGTATGTAATGTAGTAACGGGCACATTTTTAATGTTTAATATTTACGTATTTTAATCATTTTAAGCAAAATTATTTTCAAACTTTAAATTTGTTTCCACTACATCGCTAATTGCTGCTCAGTGCAGACTTCATGAGAGCCAACAAACATAATGAAGTATCACTTACAGTACAATGTCTGCTGTCTTTAGGATGTCAACTGCTAGGATGTTCATATATTTGTTACGGTTGTACAGGAGGAAGGAGACGGCACAGACAGGACAGACATTGTTTAACTCTATGTTTAATTATTATATATACCCTGTTTTTCAGAGTATAAGTCACTCCGGCCGAAAATGCATAATAAAGAAGGGAAAAAACATATATAAGTCGCACTGGAGTATAAGTCTCATTTTTTGGGGACATTTATATGATAAAACCCAACACCAAGAATAGACATTTGAAAGGCAATTTAAAATAAATAAAGAATAGTGAACAACAGGCTGAATAAGTGTACGTTATATGACGCATAAATAACCAACTGAGAACGTGCCTGGTATGTTAACGTAACATATTATGGTAAGAGTCATTCAAATAACTATAACATATAGAACATGCTATACGTTTACCAAACAATCTGTCACTCCTAATCGCTAAATCCCATGAAAATGTGTTGATTGACGGGGATTGATTGCAGCTGCTTGTACGGTATACCGGTATTAGTATAGTTCAGGGATACTAATTAATCATAATCGGTACTATACCGCCTCTAAAAAGTACCGGTCTCCCACCCCCCGCACCCCTTTCGTCGTCACACCGTGTCATTGCTGGCTTACGAGCAGACGAGCATGTTCGGCAGCGCACAATCACGGAGTACATACAAACAGACAATGTGTGTGGACAGAAAAGGGAGAACGGACGCATTTTGGTTTAAAAACTAACGATAAATGTGAAGTTATATCACTGAAATGCCCTCAGGAAGCTAGCGGCTAAAGTCCACCTGCAATCTGCAGTGTTTTAGCTACTTCTAAATCACTAATATTTGTCGCTTCCATGGCGACAAATAAAGTAAGTTTCTTACAAGTATCATCCCTGCAGGACAAGGAATAGCTAAACATGCTTCACTACACACCGTAGCTCACCGGCGTCACAATGTAAACAAACGCCATGGGTGGATCTACACCTGACATCCACTGTAATGATATCAAGTACAGGAGCGTATCTAGTCGATACTACTATGATTACGTCGATATTTTTTGGCATCACATCTTCTTTCGTTTAAAAAAAATGTATATTATGTTTATAAACTCAGGAAATATGTCTCTGGACACATGAGGACTTTGAATATGACCAATGTATGATCCTGTAACGACTTGGTATCAGATTGATACCCAAATTTGTGGTGTCATCCAAAACTAATGTAAAGCATCCAAACAACAGAAGAATAAGTGATTATTACATTTGAACAGAAGTGTAGATAGAACATGTTAAAAGAGAAAGTAAGCAAGTAGATTAATAATTAATTTTCTACCACTTGTCCTTAATAATGTTGATAAAATAATAGAATGGAAAATGACACAATATGTTACTGCATATGTCAGCTACTAAATTAGGAGCCTTTGTTTGTTTACTTACTACTAAAAGACAAGTTGTCTTGTATGTTCACTATTTTATTTAAGGACAAACTTGCAATAAGAAACATATGTTTAATGTACCCTAAGATTTTTTGTTAAAATAAAGCCAATAATGCCATTTTTTGTGGTAGAAATAATTTTGGTACCAGTACTGGTACCAATATATTGGTATCGGGACAACACTATAGTGTTCCTGAAAAATAAAGGACCAAAAGACACATACTGTACAACAGATTTTTACAGCTGTATGTGTACCGTATTTTTCGGACTATAAGTCGCTCCGGAGTATAAGTCGCACCGGCCGAAAATGCATAATAAAGAAGGAAAAAAACATAAGTCGCACTGGAGTATAAGTCGCATTTTTTGGGGACATTTATTTGATAAAACCCAAAACCAAGAATAGACATTTGAAAGGCAATTTAAAATAAATAAAGAATAGTGAACAACAGGCTGAATAAGTGTACGTTATATGACGCATAAATAACCAAATGGTATGTTAACGTAACATATTATGGTAAGAGTCATTCAAATAACTATAACATATAGAACATGCTATACGTTTACCAAACAATCTGTCACTCCTAATCGCTAAATCCCATGAAATCTTATACGTCTAGTCTCTTACGTGAATGAGCTAAATAATATTATTTGATATTTTACGGTAATGTGTTAATAATTTCACACATAAGTCGCTCCTGAGTATAAGTCGCACCCCCGGCCAAACTATAAAAAAACTGCGACTTATAGTCAGAAAAATACGGTATATACAATTTATACACGCATACACTTTGGCCCCCCAGACCATACTTGCCAAACCTCCCGTTTTTAGCGGGAGAATCCCGGTATTCAGCGCCTCTCCCGACAACCTCCCGGCAGAGATTTTCTCCCGACAAACTCCCGGTATTCGGCCGGAGCTGGAGGCCACGCCCCCTCCAGCTCAATGCGGACCTGAGTGGGGACAGCCGTTCTCACGTCCGCTTTCCCACAATATAAACAGCTCGCCTGCCCAATGACGTCATAACATCTACGGCTTTTAGAGGGTAGAGTGCACAACAAGGAGAGAGAGTTCTTGGTTTCTTATGTGGGTTTATTGTTAGGCAGTTACATTAACGTCCTCCCAGCGCGGTAACAACACACAACAACAGCAGTCACGTTTAGTCTACCGTAAAGCAGTTCGTCTGCAGTAAACAGCAATGTTGTGACACTCTTAAACAGGACAATACTGCCATCTACTGGATAGCCTGCAGGACACTGAAATTCAAGTGTTTTATTTATATGTATAATAAAATAAAATAAAAAATAAAAAATATATATAGCTAGTTCACTGAAAGTCAAGTATTTCATATATATATATATATATATATATATATATATATATATATATATATATATATATATATATATATATATATATATATATGAAATACTTGATTTGGTGAATTCTAGCTGTAAATATACTCTCCTCTTAACTACACCCTTAGCCACACCCCAACCACGCCCCAACCCCCCCCCCCCCCCCCAGCAAACCACCAGCAGAAACGTAAAAAATTCAACTCCACCAGGTTGTCTTTATTTTTAGTTCGTTGTTGTTTTCCTGTGTGTAGTGCTTTAGTTCCTGTCTTGCGCTGTTATTTTGGTGGCTCTTCCTATTTTGTCGGTGTTTTCCTGTAGCACCTTCGCGTCTTCCTTTGAGCTCTGTTGCCTGACCTGCTTTGATTTGACAAACAAGACTATTTCAGTTGTGCGGACGCTATCCTTCTTTGTAGGGACATTTGTTGATTGTCATGTCATGTACGGACACACACTGTAAGTCTTTGCTGTCGTCCAGCATTCGGTTTTTGTTTACTTTGTAGCCAGTGTTGTATATTTGATGGTCGTGTGATGGGCCAAGAGGAATCGTCGAACAAAAAGCTTTATTTGGTTTGAGCGAGCCTCAGACAGGACCTGCAGGTATCCCCGAGAAGAATTAGGCCAAATCTCTTCTCCTGTCCTGTGGGACAACTCTCCTTTAAATACCTTTCCTGTAGACCACCACTCTCTGTGGGTCTAGACTTGGTGCCGATCAGTCTGGCCAACACCCAGTTTGTTGCTTCATCAGTCAGCCTATTTCCTGTGGTCAGTTTGGGTCCGGTGACCTCCCACCCCTATCCTCTGTCCCTTTGTGTGGAACTTAAACCAGATGTTGCTAAGGTCTTGAATCTTGTTTATAAACCCCGGCACCTACATTCTTGTGATTCCCACTTCTTTGGGAATTCCCTGAAAGCCAGGGATGGACACGTGCACTTTGACCTTGGTATAGGACTGCTTTTAAAGGATCGAGTGGCCTAGTGGTTAGAGTGTCCGCCCTGAGATCGGTAGGTTGTGAGTTCAAACCCCGGCCGAGTCATACCAAAGACTATAAAAATGGGACCCATTACCTCCCTGCTTGGCACTCAGCATCAAGGGTTGGAATTGGGGGTTAAATCACCAAAAAATGATTCCCGGGCGTGGCCACCGCTGTGTACTTTAACTTTAATATGACCAGCTGCAAACACAAGCTACTTCCAATCCTATCAGACAATTATACCTGATAAAATGAACCACACCAGTTCAGTTTTACTTTCATTTTGCATAGCCATCCCTATGCTTCAGTGCCTTTTGCTAGCGGGACTTGCCTTTTGTTCATTTTTGGTTTAAGCGTTGCATACCTTTTTTACCTGCACGCTGTCTCCCACTGTGCTCTGCATATTGGGATCACGACAAACCATCCTCGACGCGTTCCGACTTCTACTAAGCAATGAACTACCTGCTGCCACCTACTGATATTACATGGTATTACATGGCTACCCTGCCGAGCACTATACAGCACAGACACTAGACAACGGCACATTGTTTGCAGATTATAATTATTGATTTGCAAATAATATTTTTTGGACCAATTAGGTGAAGCTGCATAATTTCCCACGGCACACCAGACAATATCTCACGGCACACTAGTTGAAAAACACTGAGCTAGATGCTAACACCTGCTGTACAGGGCGTGGTTTATATATATATATATATATATATATATATATATATGTAATCTTCTAACAAACTTCACATGCTCTCCTCCCTCGTCTGGTTAGCTCATGTTTTATGGATGCTAAGTGGTAAAGGATTTACAAGGAGTTTGCTTCACTCGTCCCCCGGTGCTCGCACTTGAAATATTCATTTTAAGGCGCTCCGTGCCTCTCGGCGTTGCCCCCCACCCCCCTTGAGGGTCCTGCGTTACATTATTAGCTTATATTTGTTGTGTTTTGATATTTCACACGTTCTCGCTGTACAAGCAGACTACACGGCGCGGCTACACTTGCGGTCATAACTGTATTTTACCCCTCTGTATATAAGGTGTGTCCCCCCCCCCCCCCCACAGGGACGTATATGGAGCGGGTTCTGCACTTAGTGTAATTGTGTCACTACGTCTCAGTTTCAGGCGGCTTGATTTTATGCCCGAGCCGAACATTTTGCCAATAGTCTCTCTCGTATGATGGATGCCAGGCATTATGTTTGATTGCATTTGTTTACCGAAACAGACGATTATATTTAGGCATCCCTTGCCATTATTTTTAATGAGGTATAGTCCAGGGGTGTCAAACGTACGGGCCGGATCAGGCCCGCGAACAGGTTTTATCCGGCCCGCGGGATGAGTTTGCTAAGTATAGAAAATGAGCCGAAATTTTTGAATGAAAGAAACTGCTGTTCTAAATGTGTCCACTAGATGTCACAATAGCAATTCTTTGTATCTTTGTAGATGATGCTATATATGTTTAAAAAAAAAAAAAACACATGTTAGTGCACTAGTCGAGAAAAATGAGCAAACTACATAAATAACATCCTGTAATTTGATTTTTGTATATATATATTATTTTTTTTCTTGATAGATTGAAAATTAACACCATTGAGTTGACTGATGAACTTTATCACAAAATGTATTCAAAAGTATAAATAACGACAAATAAAGATAGAATACTATTAAACGCAACATGTAAGTAAAAAAAACAACAACATTATGATTTGTACATTTTCAAAATTTGCTTGTTCTATTTTTAAACAAAGAGAACAATCTGAAGTTGTCTTTACTTTTAAGTTATCGTGCCGTGATTTTACCAGTCCGGCCCACTTGGGAGTAGATTTTTCTCCATGTGGCCCCCATTCTAAAATGAGTTTGACACCCCTGGTTTAGTCTAATCGGGCCCAGTAAGAGGATTTTACTGCCGTTGATAAAATGAACTGTGATTGTGTATTTAGTCATGAGGTTGTGTGGAATATGTCACATTACAGCCAAGGAAACTGTTTTGTAGCAAAGCATTACTTAAAAACACACCACTAGACTTCATTATTAACAGAAAAAGAAACACTTCTTTTCATCGTCATCAATGCATGACATTATATTTCTCAACACTTTTAATTATGTCAGAGGTGCCACTATAGTGTAGTGTTGTCCCGATACCAATATTTTGGTACCGGTACGGTACCAAATTAATTTTGGTACTTTTCGATACTTTTCTATATAAAAGGGACCCAAAAAATTGCATTATCAGCATAATTTTAACACAAAATCTTACAGTACGTTAAACATATGTTTCTTATTGCAAGTTTGTCCTTAAATAAAATAGTGAACATACAAGACAACTTGTCTTTTAGTAGTAAGTAAACAAACAAAGGCTCCTAATTTAGCTGCGGACTTATGCATTAACATATTGTCATTCATCATTCTATTATTTTGTCAACATTATGAGGGACAAACTGTAAAAAAGTATTATTCTACTCGTTCATTTACTGTTAATATCTGCTTACTTTCTGTTTTAACATGTTCTATCTACACTTCTGTTCAAATGTAATAATCACTTATTCTTCTGTTGTTTGATACTTTACATTAGTTTTGGGTGATACCACACATTTAGGTATCAATCTGATACCAAGTCGTTACAGGATCATACATTGGTCATATTCAAAGTCCTCATGTGTCCAGGGACATATTTCCTGAGTTTATAAACATCATATAAATAAAAAAATTAAAAAAAAGATGTTGTGATGCCAAAAAATATCAACGTAATCATAGTAGTATCGACTAGATACGCTCCTGTACTTGTTATCATTACAGTGGATGTCAGGTGTAGATCCCCCCCATGGCATTTGTTTACATTTTGATGCCGGTGAGCTACGGTGTGTAGTGAAGCATGTTTAGCTATTCCTCGTCCTGCAGGGATGATACTTGTAAGAAACTTACTTTACCTGTCGCCATGGAGGCGAGGATTAGTGATTTAGAAGGAGCTACAACACTGCAGACTGCGGATGGACATTAGCCGCTAGCTAGCTAAAATGTCTCAAAGCACCTCTTCCTGAGGGCGTTTCAGTGTTATAACTTCACCTTTATCGTTAGTTTTTAAGCTGAAATGCGTCCGTTCTCCCTTTTCTGTCTACACACTGTGTCTGCTTGTAAGTACTCTGTGGTTGTGCGCTGCCGAACATGCTCGTTTGCTTGTAAACCAACAATGACACGACGTGACGACTTTTTAGAGGCGGTATAGTACCAAATATGATTCATTAGTATCGCAGTACTATACTAATACCATATATATATATTTTATTATTTATTTATTTTTTATTTTTTTTATTTTTTATTTATTTATTTTTTTATTATTATTTATTTTTTTATTTTTTATTTTTATTACTATTTTTATTTTTTTGTTTGAAAATTTCTTTATTTTTATTTTATATATGTAATTTATTTTTTTATTTTTTTCCTTGGGCCGATTTTGGAGGAGTTTGGGGACCCCTGTGCTATATGCTAACTGTTAGCATGCTAATGTTAACACGCTAACTTTTTTTTTTTTTTTTTTCAAATTTTTTATCCGTTTATCCCATAGTCATATAATTTGGTGCTGCTCAGGCAAATCATCTTGTCTAAAAATGCATTTTCCCATCGATAAAGTGACATCATCATGGTCGGAATATATATATATATATATATATATATATATATATATATATATATATATATATATATATATATATATATATATATATATATATATATATACTGTATATATATACTGTATATATATATATATATATATATATATATATATATAAATGCATTTTCCCATCGATAACGTGACATCATCATGGTCGGAATATATATATATATATATATATATATATATATATATATATATATATATATATATATATATATATATATACATATATATATACATATATATATATATATATATGTATATATATATATACAGTATATATATATATATATATATATATATATATATATATATATATATATATATATATATATATATTCCGACCATGATGATGTCACGTTATCGATGGGAAAATGCATTTTTAGACAAGATGATTTGCCTGAGCAGCTAGGAGACACCGAGAGTAACAAGCAGTAGAAAATGGATTATTAAAGACAGATTTTAAAAAATAGTAATTAAAAAAATATAAAAACTTTTTTCTTTTTTTTACTTGGGACTTCCCGCGGGCCAGATTTTGGACGCTGGCGGCAGTTTGGGCACCCCTGTGCTATGTGCTAACTGTTAGCATGCTAATGTTAACATGCAAACTTTTTTTTGTGTGCTAATTTTGCATCCGTTTATCCCAGAGTCATATAATTTGGCACATGACAAATGCTAACTGTTAGCATTCTAACCTTTTTCAGCTAATTTTGTTTTTGTTTGCTCTATAGTCTTATAACTTGATACTTGCTATATCAGGGGTCCCCAAACTTTTTGACTTGGGGGCCGCATTGGGTTAAAAAAAATGTGTCCGGGGGGCTGGGCGGTGTATATATATATATATATATATATATATATATATATATATATATATATATATATATATATATATATATATATATATATATATATATGTCTTAATTAGATTATCCAAAAAAATAGTGCTCGATACCGTGGTAGAGCGTAATATGTATGTGTGGGGAAAAATCACAAGACTATTTCATCTCTACAGGCCTGTTTCATGAGGGGTTTTCCTCAATCCTCATATATATATATATATATTCCGACCACGATGATGTCACGTTATCGATGGGAAAATGCATTTTTGCCTGAGCGGCTAGGAGACACCGAGAGTAACAAGCGGTAGAAAATGGATTAGAAAGGACAGATTTTTTTTTTTTAAATAATAAAAAAATACAATACATTTTTGGGTTTTTTTTTGGACGCTGCCGGTAGTTTGGGGACCCCTGTGCTATATGCTAACTGTTAGCACGCTAACTTTTTTTTGGCCATTTTCGCAGGCTTACACGTTAGCATGCTACATTTTCTAGCTAATTTTGCCTCCTTGCAGTCACATCACGTGCTACTTGTTGCATTACAAGTGTCGGCATGCTAACGTTAGCATTAAAGTCGGACTCGCACTTATCAGCGGCTTGCGCATAGAGCACTCTAGTTATGGTAAATGGGTTATACTTGTATAGCGTTTTCCTACCTTCAAGGTACTCAAAGCGCTTTGACAGTATTTCCACATTCACCCATTCACACACTGATGGCGGGAGCTGCCATGCAAGGCGCTAACCACCACCCATCAGGAGCAAGGGTGAAGTGTCTTGCTCAAGGACACAACGGACATGACGAGGTTGGTAGAAGGTGGGGATCGAACCAGGAACCCTCAGGTTGCTGGCACGTCCACTCTTCCCCACCCACCCACTTAAAATGTATATTTTGCATTATAGGACGATGTGTACGTGTATGTAATGTCCAAAGGAGGACATACCGCATGTTTAAATATGATAACAAAGTCTTGCTGTGACTAATGGATGCAAAGAAATGTAGCGCTTGGAGCCACGTAATGTAATAGCCAGCCTCCTCAGTGCGGGAGCGGCAGAAAGGCCACTGCTAATTCCTCCAACGTCCGCTGTCAGCCCGCCTGATTTTAAGACGGGCTTGTGTGGAAATGATGAGTGAGCCTGCACTCTCGCCCTGAGCCATCACTTTGAAACCCAAGCCACGGTGGGAGACAAAATCAAACTGACAGAACTGCACAATGCACGTGTGCACTTCATATATATGTGTGTGTGTGTGCGTGTGCGTGCGTGCGTGTGTGTGTGTGTGTGTGTGTGTGTGTGTATGTGTAGTCATGCTCTGTCAATGCCCCTCATGCATTATGGGAAAATGTGTTGCCATGATGTCCAGTGGGAGTCCATGTCTCTTGGATCCTCTCTGTCTTTTTCTCTGTTTGTGTGTGTATGTGCACGTGTGTGTGTGTGTGTGTGTGTGTGTTTGTGTGTGTGTGTGTGTGTGTGTGTGTGTGTGTGTGTGTGTGTGTGTGTGTGTGTGTGTGTGTGTGTGACGCCCAGGGTAAATTTATGTGCAGCAACGCGGACATGCATGCGGCATGCACTTGAATGCGCACAAGACATGCGTTATTCAAGCTGACACACACACACACATTCTTGTATCTGTTACCTTCTTCAGACCTCCGAAAAATGCCTACATCTTTAGGACCTTTCTAGATGTATAAAGATGTGTATTTACAACATTAATAACATATACATACTATGCACATTTGAAAAAGCTTGTCGTGAAAAATGAGTTGGAATTTCACAAGAAAAAGGTCACAATTTCACAAGGAAAACTTAGAATTTTGGCAGTATTATAATAAAAGTCAACGCAAGTCAAAATTTGCAAGAAAAACTGAACATTTGTGCAATATTATGATAAAAGTTGGACTTTTACTCAATGACAGTTGCAATTTTACAAGAAGATTTTGACAATTTTATGAAAAGAGTCGTAATTTTACACGACAAAAGTCACAATTTTATAAGAAAACTTAAACATTTTGGCAATATAACAAATAATCGGGATTTTACTTGGCAAAATTAGGACAAAAGATCCTTAGCGAGACGACAGGAGTTTTTTTGGGGTTTTTAATGATCAACTGCAAAAACAATAGTCACAGATCCTATTAGATAAGAGTGTGTTAGTCAAAGATCTTCTATATGGCAGGAGAGCTAAGCTGTTTAAGTACCATCTGCCAAAAACACTATAGTCAAACATCATATATAGAGGAATTTTCTGCTAGTTTTAAGGACCTCCTGCAAAAAACACTAGTCAATTATCCTCCCTATAAAGGAGTTTTTGCTGTTTTTAAGGACCCACTGCAAAACATACTAATCAAAGATTCTCTCCAAAGGTGTTTTTGCTGTTTTTTAAGGACCTACTGCAAAAAACACTAGTCAAAGATCCTCCCTGTGAAGGAGTTTTTTTTTGCTGCATTTAAGAACCTGCTGCCAAAAACAGTAGTCAAATATCCTCCCCTAAGGATTTTTTTTGCTATTTTTAAGGATATACCTAAAAAAACACACGTCAAAGAATCTGACTATAACGTACTTTTTTGCTGTTTTTAAGAGCCTACTGCAAAAAACACCCGTCAAAGATTTTGACTCTAAAGTACTTTTTTGCTGTTCTTAAGAACCTACTGCAAAAAACACTAGTCAAATATCCTCCCCTAATGGTTTATTTTTGCTATTTTTACAGACCTACTGCAAAAATCACTATTCAAAGTTTCTCTCTGCTACGCAGTTTTTAAGAATCTACAATAAAAACTCTAGTCAAAGATTGTGACTCTCTAAATGACTTTTTTGCTGTTTTTAAGAATTACTGCCAAATATATTAATCAAAGATCCTCTCCAAAGGAGTTTTTGCTGTTTTTAAGGACCTACTGCAAAAAAACACTAGTCAAAGATCCTCCCTATGAAGGAGTTTTTGCTACGTTTAAGAACCTACTGCCAAAAATATTAATCAAAGATCCTCTCCAAAGGAGGTTTTGCTATTTTTAAGGACCTACTGCCAAAAACAGTAGTCAAATATCCTCCCCTAAGGAGTTTTTTTTTGCTATTTTTAAGGACATACTGCAAAACAACACTAGTCAAAGATTCTGACTATAAATGACTTTTTGCTGTATTTAACAACATACTGCAAAAAAACAGTAGTCAAAAATTCTCCATTAAGGAGTTTTTTGCTATTTTTAAGGACCCACTGCAAAAAACACTAGTCAAAGATTCTGACTATAAAGTACTTTTTTGCTGTTTTTAAGAACCTACTGCAAAAAACACTAGTCAATAATCCTCCCCTAATGTTTTTTTTTGCTATTTTTACAAAAACACTAATCAAAGTTTCTCTCTATAAGACAGGAGTGCGCTGCAATTTTTACAAACCTACTGCAAAAAAAACCAAAAAACCACTCGTCAAAGATTCTGACTATAAAGTACTTTTTTTGCTGTTTTTAAGGACCTACTGCAAAAAACACTAGTCAATAATCCTCCCCTAATGTTTTTTTTGCTATTTTTACAAAAACACTAATCAAAGTTTCTCTATAAGACAGGAGTGCTCCGCAGTTTTTACAAACCTACTGCAAAAAAAAAACACTCGTCAAAGATTCTGACTATAAAGTACTTTTTTGCTGTTTTTAAGAACCATCTGCAAAAAACACTCGTCAAATATCCTCCCCTAAGGGTTTTGTTTTGCTATTTTTACAAAAACACTATTCAAAGTTTCTCTCTATAAGACAGGAGTGCTCTGCAGTTTTTACAAACCTACTGCAAAAAAAAACAAAAAACATTCGTCAAAGATTCTGACTATAAAGTACTTTTTTGCTGTTTTTAAGAACCTACTGCAAAATACACTAGTCAAATATCCTCCCCTAAGGGGTTTTTTTGTGCTATTTTTACAAAAACACTAATCAAAGTTTCTCTCTATAAGACAGGAGTGCTCTGCAGTTTTTACAAACCTACTGCAAAAAAAACAAAAAAAAAACACTCGTCAAAGATTCTGACTATAAAGTACTTTTTTGCTATTTTTAAGGACCTACTGCAAAAAACACTAGTCAAATATCCTCCCCTAATGTTTTTGTTGCTATTTTTACAAAAACCCTATTCAAAGTTTCTCTCTATAAGACAGGAGTGCTCCGCAGTTTTTACAAACCCACTGCAAAAAAAAAACACTCGTCAAAGATTCTGACTATAAAGTACTTTTTTGCTGTTTTTAAGGACCTACTGCAAAAAACACTAGTCAAATATCCTCCCCTAATGTTTTTTTTGTTGCTATTTTTACAAAAACACTAATCAAAGTTTCTCTCTATAAGACAGGAGTGCTCGGCAGTTTTTACAAACCTACTCCAAAAAAAAAAACACTAGTCAAAAATTCTGACTGTAAAGTACTTTTTTTTGCTGTTTTTAAGAACCTACTGCAAAATACACTAGTCAAATATCCTCCCCTAAGGGTTTTTTTTTTGCTATTTTTACAAAAACACTAATCAAAGTTTCTCTCTATAAGACAGGAGTGCGCTGCAGTTTTTACAAACCTACTGCAAAAAAAAACAAAAAACCACTCGTCAAAGATTCTGACTATAAAGTACTTTTTTGCTGTTTTTAAGGACCTACTGCAAAAAACACTAGTCAAATATCCTCCCCTATGTTTTTTTTTGTAGCTATTTTTACAAAAACACTAATCAAAGTTTCTCTCTATAAGACAGGAGTGCTCCGCAGTTTTTACAAACCTACTGCAAAAAAAAGACACTCGTCAAAGATTCTGACTATAAAGTACTTTTTTGCTGTTTTTAAGGACCTACTGCAAAAAACACTAGTCAAATATCCTCCCCTAAGGGTTTTGTTTTGCTATTTTTACAAAAACACTATTCAAAGTTTCTCTCTATAAGACAGGAGTGCTCTGCAGTTTTTACAAACCTACTCCAAAAAAAACCCCCAAAAAAACACTCGTCAAAGATCCTCTATATGACAGGAGTGCTCTGCTGTTGAGAAGAATGTGTTAAAATAAACTGTACTGTACTTAATGAAGACAGTCAAGTCTTCTGCGTGTTTGCCATTCGGTCTGAAAAGGACTTCCCGCCTGGCGTGATGAAGTCGGCCAAAGCGGCGATGTCTTCCTCTTCATGGCCGCGACAAAGAGGCCTGTATTGATCTCAAACCCACCGACGTCTTTGCTTACACAAAGACGCTTGATTCCTCCCCTCGTGCCCGTGGAGTCGACAGAGATCATTTTCTACAATTCATGTGATGACAGGAAAGAGCATCATTATCTTCCGCTGTGCTCCCAGCCGCTTGAGGAAAGACTGATATTACAGGAGTGGGCCATCCTAAAAAGTGCATATTTCATCCTGCTCTACACGGAAAAAGCCTCCTCAAATAGTTGTCAGTACTATTTTACCTCCGTGCCCGTTTCCATGCCCGTTCTTATTTGTGGCCCAGCAGAGCGTGCAGCGGCGGCGGCGGTCGCCCTCGCTGTCACGCTGTCCCTTTTATCGCTCTGGATGGCAAATAGTTCCAAACAAGCGCATTGTTTGACATGTTTGCAGACTTGGCAGCGGACGCCATGGCTTGTGTGCTAACAGGATTACCACACAAAGTTCAGAGGCGCCGGTTAGCGGGAGTTCTCATGAGAAGTCATCAATGTAGACGTGATCCGCTGTGTGAAACTTGCAGAGAAGTGCTGCAAAAAGCCAAAGAAAAAGATTTGCTGAGGCCATGCGTATATACCTGTAATTACGTCCCGAATAAAAATAGCTATTTTGTGTTGTTGTATTTTCTATTGGAATTAAGGACGTCCCGATCCAATATTGATATTGTTCCAATATCGTCGGATTATATATCGGCTTGCATCCAAAATCTCCTATGTGCAGCGTGTTTACTTGCTGTTTTTAAGGACCTCCTGCCAAAAACAGTAGTCAAATATCCTCCTAAGGAGTTTTTTGCTATTTTTAAGGACATACTACATTGATTGAAACTTTTATTAGTAGATTGCACAGTACAGTACATATTCCGTACAATTGACCACTAAATGGTAACACCCGAATATGTTTTTCAACTTGTTTAAGTCGGGGTCCACGTTAATTAATTCATGGTAGAAAACAACACAAGTCAAAGATTCTGACTATAAAGTACTTTTTTGCTGTTTTTAAGAACCTACTGCCAAAAACAGTGGTCAAACATCCTCCCCTAAGGAGTTTTTTGCTATTTTTAAGGACATACTGCAAAACAACACTAGTCAAAGATTCTGACTATAAATGGCTTTTTCCTGTGTTTAACAACATACTGCAAAAAAAACACTAGTCAAATATTCTCCCCTAAGGAGTTTATTTTGCTATTTTTAAGGACCTACTGCAAAAACACTAGTCATAAATTCTGACTATAAAGTGCTTTTTTGCTGTTTTTAAGAACCTACTGAAAAATACACTAGTCAAATATCCTCCCCTAAGGGTTTTTTTGGTGCTATTTTTACAAAAACCCTATTCAGAGTTTCTCTCTATAAGACAGGAGTGCTCTGCAGTTTTTAAGAACCTACTGCAAAACAACACTAGTCAAAAATTCTGACTATAAAGTACTTTTTTGCTGTTTTTAAGAACCTACAGAAAAATACACTAGTCAAATATCCTCCCCTAAGGGTTTTTTTGTGTGCTATTTTTACAAAAACACTATTCAAAGTTTCTCTCTATAAGACAGGAGTGCTCAGCAGTTTTTAAGAACCTACTGCAAAAAACAATAGTCAAAGATTCTGACTCTCTAAATGACTTTTTTTTGCTGTTTTTAAGAACCTACTGCCAAAAATATTAATCAAAGATCCTCTCCAAAGGAGTTTTTACTGTTTTTAAGGACCTACTGCAAAAAACACCAGTCAAAGATTCTGACTCTCTAAATGACTTTTTTGCTGTTTTTAAGAATCTACTGCCAAAAATATTAATCAAAGATCCTCTCCAAAGGAGTTTTTGCTGTTTTTAAGGACATACTGCAAAACAACAGTAGTCAAAGATTCTGACTACAAATGAATTTTTGCTGTGTTTAACAACATACTGCAAAAAAAAAACAGTAGTCAAATATTCTCCCCTAAGTTTCTCTCTATAAGACAGGAGTGCTCTGCAGTTTTTAAGAACCTACTGCAAAAAACACTAGTCAAAGATTCTGACTCTCTAAATGACTTTTTTTTTGCTGTTTTTAAGAACCTACTGCCAAAAATATTAATCAAAGATCCTCTCCAAAGGAGTTTTTGCTGTTTTTAAGCACCTACTGCAAAAAACACTAATCAAAAATTCTGACTATAAAGTACTTTTTTGCTGTTTTTAAGAACCTACAGAAAAATACACTAGTCAAATATCCTCCCCTAAGGATTTTTTTTGTGCTATTTTTACAAAAACACTATTCAAAGTTTCTCTCTATAAGACAGGAGTGCTCAGCAGTTTTTAAGCACCTACTGCAAAAAACACTAGTCAAAGATGATGACTCTCTACATGACTTTTTTGCTATTTTTAAGAATCTACTGCCAAAAATATTAATCAAAGATCCTCTCCAAAGGAGTTTTTGCTGTTTTTAAGGACCTACTGCAAAAAACACTAGTCAAAAATTCTGACTATAAAGTACTTTTTTGCTGTTTTTAAGAACCTACAGAAAAATACACTAGTCAAATATCCTCCCCTAAGGGTTTTTTGTGCTATTTTTACAAAAACACTATTCAAAGTTTCTCTCTATAAGACAGGAGTGCTCAGCAGTTTTTAAGAACCTACTGCAAAAAACACTAGTCAAAGATTCTGACTCTCTAAATGACTTTTTTTGTGCTGTTTTTAAGAACCTACTGCCAAAAATATTTATCAAAGATCCTCTCCAAAGGAGTTTTTGCTGTTTTTAAGGACCTACTGCAAAAAACACTAGTCAAAGATTCTGACTCTCTAAATGACCTTTTTGCTGTTTTTAAGAATCTACTGCCAAAAATATTAATCAAAGATCCTCTCCAAAGGAGTTTTTGCTGTTTTTAAGGACATACTGCAAAACAACAGTAGTCAAAGATTCTGACTATAAATGACTTTTTGCTGTGTTTAACAACATACTGCAAAAAAAACCAGTAGTCAAATATTCTCCCCTAAGGAGTTTTTTGCTATTTTTAAGGACCTACTGCAAAAAAACACTACCGGTAATCAGAAATTCTGACTATAAAGTACTTTTTTGCTGTTTTTAAGAACCTACAGAAAAATACACTAGTCAAATATCCTCCCCTAAGGGTTTTTTTGTGCTATTTTTACAAAAACACCATTCAAAGTTTCTCTCTATAAGACAGGAGTGCTCAGCAGTTTTTAAGAACCTACTGCAAAAAACACTAGTCAAAGATTCTGACTCTCTAAATGACTTTTTTTTGCTGTTTTTAAGAACCTACTGCCAAAAATATTAATCAAAGATCCTCTCCAAAGGAGTTTTTGCTGTTTTTAAGGACCTACTGCAAAAAACACTAGTCAAAGATTCTGACTCTCTAAATGACTTTTTTGCTGTTTTTAAGAATCTACTGCCAAAAATATTAATCAAAGATCCTCTCCAAAGGAGTTTTTGCTGTTTTTAAGGACATACTGCAAAACAACAGTAGTCAAAGATTCTGACTATAAATGACTTTTTGCTGTGTTTAACAACATACTGCAAAAAAAACAGTAGTCAAATATTCTCCCCTAAGGAGTATTTTGCTATTTTTAAGGACCTACTGCAAAAAAACACTACCGGTAATCAAAAATTCTGACTATAAAGTACTTTTTTGCTGTTTTTAAGAACCTACAGAAAAATACACTAGTCAAATATCCTCCCCTAAGGGTTTTTTTGTGCTATTTTTACAAAAACACTATTCAAAGTTTCTCTCTATAAGACAGGAGTGCTCTGCAGTTTTTAAGAACCTACTGCAAAAAACAATAGTCAAAGATTCTGACTCTCTAAATGACTTTTTTTTTTGCTGTTTTTAAGAACCTACTGCCAAAAATATTAATCAAAGATCCTCTCCAAAGGAGTTTTTTCTGTTTTTAAGCACCTACTGCAAAAAACACTAGTCAAAGATTCTGACTCTCTAAATGACTTTTTTTGCTGTTTTTAAGAATCTACTGCCAAAAATATTAATCAAAGATCCTCTCCAAAGGAGTTTTTGCTGTTTTTAAGGACATACTGCAAAACAACAGTAGTCAAAGATTCTGACTATAAATGACTTTTTGCTGTGTTTAACAACATACTGCAAAAACAAACAGTAGTCAAATATTCTCCCCTAAGGAGTATTTTGCTATTTTTAATGACCTACTGCAAAAAAACACTACCGGTAATCAAAAATTCTGACTATAAAGTACTTTTTTGCTGTTTTTAAGAACCTACAGAAAAATACACTAGTCAAATATCCTCCCCTAAGGGTTTTTTTTGTGCTATTTTTACAAAAACACTATTCAAAGTTTCTCTCTATAAGACAGGAGTGCTCAGCAGTTTTTAAGAACCTACTGCAAAAAACACTAGTCAAAGATTCTGACTCTCTAAATGACTTTTTTTTTGCTGTTTTTAAGAACCTACTGCCAAAAATATTAATCAAAGATCCTCTCCAAAGGAGTTTTTGCTTTTTTTAAGGACATACTGCCAAAAAACACTAGTCAAAGATCCTCCCTATGAAAGAGTTTTTTGCTACGTTTAAGAACCTACTGCCAAAAAATATTAATCAAAGATCCTCTCCAAAGGAGTTTTTGCTGTTTTTAAGGACATACTGCAAAACAACACTAGTCAAAGATTCTGACTATAAATGGCTTTTTCCTGTGTTTAACAACATACTGCAAAAAAAACCACTAGTCAAATATTCTCACCTAAGGAGTTTATTTTGCTATTTTTAAGGACCTACTGCAAAAAACACTAGTCAAAAATTCTGACTATAAAGTAAATTTTTGCTGTTTTTAAGAACCTACTGAAAAATACACTAGTCAAATATCTTCCCCTAAGGGTTTTTTTTGGCGCTATTTTTACAAAAACACTATTCAAAGTTTCTCTCTATAAGACAGGAGTGCTCAGCAGTTTTTAAGAACCTACTGCAAAAAAACACTAGTGAAAGATTCTGACTCTCTAAATGACTTTTTTTTGCTGTTTTTAAGAACCTACTGCCAAAAATATTAATCAAAGATCCTCTCCAAAGGAGTTTTTGCTGTTTTTAAGGACCTACTGCAAAAAACACTAGTCAAAGATTCTGACTCTCTAAATTACTTTTTTGCTGTTCTTAAGAATCTTCTGCCAAAAATATTAATCAAAGATCCTCTCCAAAGGAGTTTTTGCTGTTTTTAAGGACCTACTGCAAAACAACAGTAGTCAAAGATTCTGACTATAAATGACTTTTTGCTGTGTTTAACAACATACTGCAAAAAAAAAACAGTAATCAAATATTCTCCCCTAAGGAGTTTTTTTTGCTATTTTTAAGGACCTACTGCAAAAAACACTAATCAAAACTAGTCAAATATCCTCCCCTAAGGGTTTTTTTTGTGATATTTTTACAAAAACACTATTCAAAGTTTCTCTCTATAAGACAGGAGTGCTCAGCAGTTTTTAAGAACCTACTGCAAAAAACAATAGTCAAAGATGCTGACTCTCTAAATGACTTTTTTTTGCTGTTTTTAAGAACCTACTGCCAAAAATATTAATCAAATATCCTCTCCAAAGGAGTTTTTACTGTTTTTAAGGACCTACCGCAAAAAAACACTAGTCAAAGATCCTCCCTATGAAGGAGTTTTTTGCTACGTTTAAGAATCTACTGCCAAAAATATGAATCAAAGATCCTCTCCAAAGGAGTTTTTGCTGTTTTTAAGGACCTACTGCAAAAAACACTAGTCAAAGATTCTGACTCTCTAAATTACTTTTTTGCTGTTCTTAAGAATCTTCTGCCAAAAATATTAATCAAAGATCCTCTCCAAAGGAGTTTTTGCTGTTTTTAAGGACCTACTGCAAAAAAACACTAGTCAAAGATCCTCCCTATGAAAGAGTTTTTTGCTACGTTTAAGAACCTACTGCCAAAAATATTAATCAAAGATCCTCTCCAAAGGAGTTTTTGTTGTTTTTAAGGACCTACTGCAAAACAACAGTAGTCAAAGATTCTGTCTATAAATGACTTTTTGCTGTGTTTACCAACATACTGCAAAACAGACACAAAGTTTAGAGGCTCCGGCTCGGCTGTCCAAGCAGGAGTTCTCATGAGAAGTCATCAACGTAGACGTGATACACTGTGTGAAACTTGCAGAGAAGTGCTGCAAAAGCCAAAGAAAAAGATGAGGTCATGCGTGTATAATTACGTCCCGAATAAAAATAGCTATTTTGTGTTCTTGTATTTTCTATTGGAATTAAGGTCGTCCCGATCCAATATTGATATTGTTCCAATATCATCGGATTATATGTATCGGCTTGCATCTAAAATCTCCTATGTGCAGCGTGTTTACTTGTGCAAAGCTCGACAGCCATTTAACGTTTAGTCATTTACAAAAGGTAAACATAGCTTTAGGCTGCTGGGAGCGAGCAGCACGCAATAACACACAAGCTAGCCGTACGTAATAAAGGTACTTAATTGGACAATATTGCAGTCTAAGACAGCACATTTGTCAATATAGACAAGTTTTAAACAAAGTACAAACCCCGTTTCCATATGAGTTGGGAAATTGTGTTAGATGTAAATATAAACGGAATACAATGATTTGCAAATCATTTTCAACCCATATTCAGTTGAATATGCTACAAAGACAACATATTTGATGTTCAAACTGATAAAAAAAATTTTTTTTGCAAATAATTATTAACTTTAGAATTTGATGCCAGCAACACGTGACAAAGAAGTTGGGAAAGGTGGCAATAAATACTGATAAAGTTGAGGAATGCTCATCAAACACTTATTTGGAACATCCCACAGGCAAATTGGGAACAGGTGGGTGCCATGATTGGGTATAAAAGTAGATTCCGTGAAATGCTCAGTCATTCACAAACAAGGATGGGGCGAGGGTCACCACTTTGTCAACAAATGCGTGAGCAAATTGTTGAACAGTTGAAGAAAAACCTTTCCCAACCAGCTATTGCAAGGAATTTAGGGATTTCACCATCTACGGTCCGTAATATCATCAAAGGGTTCAGAGAATCTGGAGAAATCACTGCACGTAAGCAGCTAAGCCCGTGACCTTGGATCCCTCAGGCTGTACTGCATCAACAAGCGACATCGGTGTGTAAAGGATATCCCCACATGGGCTCAGGAACACTTCAGAAACCCACTGTCAGTAACTACAGTTTTTTGCTACATCTGCAAGTGCAAGTTAAAACTCTCCTATGCAAGGCGAAAACCGTTTATCAACAACACCCAGAAACGCCGTCGGCTTCGCTGGGCCTGAGCTCATCTAAGATGGACTGATACAAAGTGGAAAAGTGTTCTGTGGTCTGACGAGTCTACATTTCAAATTGTTTTTGGAAACTGTGGACGTCGTGTCCTCCGGACCAAAGAGGAAAAGAACCATCCAGATTGTTATAGGCGCAAAGTTGAAAAGCCAGCATCTGTGATGGTATGGGGGTGTATTAGTGCCCAAGACATGGGTAACTTACACATCTGTGAAGGCGCCATTAATGCTGAAAGGTACATACAGGTTTTGGAGCAACATATGTTGCCATCCAAGCAACGTTACCATGGACGCCCCTGCTTATTTCAGCAAGACAATGCCAAGCCACGTGTTACAACAGCGTGGCTTCATAGTAAAAGAGTGCGGGTACTAGACTGGCCTGCCTGTAGTCCAGACCTGTCTCCCATTGAAAATGTGTGGCGCATTATGAAGCCTAAAATACCACAACGGAGACCCCCGGACTGTTGAACAACTTAAGCTGTACATCAAGCAAGAATGGGAAAGAATTCCACCTGAGAAGCTTCAAAAATGTGTCTCCTCAGTTCCCAAACGTTTACTGAGTGTTGTTTAAAGGAAAGGCCATGTAACACAGTGGTGAACATGCCCTTTCCCAACTACTTTGGCACGTGTTGTAGCCATGAAATTCTAAGTTAATTATTATTAGCCAAAAAAAAATAAAGTTTATGAGTTTGAACATCAAATATCTTGTCTTTGTAGTGCATTCAATTGAATATGGGTAGGCTCAGGCGCCCCCCGCGACCCCGAAGGGAATAAGCGGTAGAAAATGGATGGATGGATGGATGTATTCCGTTTATATTTACATCTAACACAATTTCCCAACTCATATGGAAACGGGGTTTGTAGTTGCATATTACTTACAGCGTATTAGAAAGTGGTTACATGTCCCTTGGCAAGTTGCACTGCAACAAAGCACTTTTGGTAGCCATCCACAAGCTTCTGGTTGAGTTTTTGACCACTCCTCTTGACAGAATAGGTGCAATTCAGCTAAATGTGTTGGTTTTCTGACATGGACTTGTTTCTTCAGCATTGTCCACACGTTTAAGTCAGGACTTTGGGAAGGCCATTCTGAAACCTTCATTCTAGCCTGATTTAGCCATTCCTTTACCACTTTTGACGTGTGTTTGGGGTCATTGTCCTGTTGGAACACCCAACTGCGCCCAAGACCCAACCTCCGGGCTGATGATTTTATGTTGTCCTGGAGAATTTGGAGGTAATCCTCCTTTTTCATTGTCCTATTTACTCTCTGTAAATCACCAGTTCCATTGGCAGCAAAACAGACCTAGAGCATAATACTACCACCACCATGCTTGACGGTAGGGATGGTGTTCCTGGGATTAAAGGCCTCACCTTTTCTCCTCCAAACATATTGCTGGGTATGGTGGCCAAACAGCTCAATTTGTGTTTCATCTGACCACAGAACTTTCCTCCAGATGGTCTTATCTTTGGCCATGTGATGTCAGATACTAATTATAGTCTATTATCGATTTTTAATCGAATGGTAGCTCCTGAATCATAATGTAATCGTGAGTTGCTCAAAGATTCCCGCTTCTTCCTAAAAGTCATGTTTTTCCAGTGTGGGATGAAGATGTCAAATCCAGAATAGGGAAAGCAAGAACATCATTCACAGTGTTTCCCATAAACTGCCACGATACCTGTGGCTGTGGGGGCGTGGCTATGGGCGTGGTCACCATGACATAATCGAGTCATTTGCATTATTTACTACAATGATTTGATTTTCTCTAAAAAGGCTCAAAAAATGTATACTTACTAATTAATAATAACAGTTTTGTTTTAAACGTCCATCCATCCATCCATTTTATAATATAATTACAACACTTTATGTACATATTTATATACAGATTTGAACAATAAGTTATTCACTGAAATATATTTATTAATTGTGGTTCTTACAAAAAATATATCTTATAAAATGTAAAAGCTAAAATATTTCAAAGCTCTGCCCCTTTAATTAGAGCATACTAAATAATTTAACTTTAGCCTACTACTACAACCATATTATTTACCAGCAACATAAAGTGAAACAGAGGCAGAGGTGTCCTGCCACAATCAGTAACAAATAAACAGAAAACAGTAGTGGTGGTAGATAGACACAGAGCTTCATCACACATCTGATCCACTGAACAAAGAGCTCCAAAAATCTTGAACTTTAGACTGCCATCAGTTTTACTCCCTACACTTAACCATGTGTTTCCTACTGCCTGCAGACTTTGCACCCTTTGTTATATACACATGTTGTGTTTCTAATATAAATACATTTAATAAAGTCAAATACAAATAAGGCAACAAGAGAAGTATCCTACACTTCTCTTTTGTAAAGTAAATCTGAACAGCCGATATGGGCATCTACATCAACTATATGATTTACCTGAGAAGCTGGAGAGGACAAAAAAAATAAATAAATAAATAAATAAAAAATTATTTGTGGCGGACGTAATTCTTTCCACAAATAAATGAATGTGTGGGAAACCCTGATTCAACATACTAAACAAAATATGGAGAGCAAAAAACATTTCTCTCAAAACCAAACTGAAAATATTTAACTCAAATGTCAAATCCATTCTGCTGTACGTAACAGAAACATGGAAAACCACCAATAGCATACTCAATAAACTACAGATATTCGTAAACCGTTGCCTCCGTCGGGTCCTAATAGTCTACTGGCCAGACACCATCACCAATGCCGATCTGTGGAAACTCACCAAACAAGAACCAGTGGAACTGCAAATCAGGAGAAGGAAGTGGAGCTGGATAGGCCACACACTCAGAAAACCCAATAAATCAATCACCAAACAGCCACTAACATGGAACCCACAGGGAAAAAGAAACAGAGGGAGACCAAGAACAACCTGGAGAAGAAGCACGGAACAGGAGATGAGGGCTGAGGGGCTGTCATGGCAACAACTCCACCGAAGGGCACAAGACCGGAATGGATGGAAGGCTTTCGTCGGCGGCCTATGTTCCTCAGGGAATACTAAGGCCTAAGTAAAGTTGGTGTGGGGTTTTTTCAAACATTGGCCTTGGCGGAGGTCTCCACTCCAACATTTGGTTTAGTTGATGTAATAATCCATTCCTATCGAATAGGCGGGGTCTAGGAATCAGACATCATTTGGCATACAAATCCTGTGCGGTTTCTCTCTGTCACAATTAGTTACCATAATTTCCGGACTATAAGCCGCTACTTTTTCCCCTCGTTCTGGTCCCTGCGGCTTATACAAGGGTGCGGCTTATTTACGGCCTGTTCTTCTCCGACACCGACGAAGAGGATTTCGGTGGTTTTAGTACGCAGGAGGAAGACGACGACACAATGATTAAAGACTGACTTTTCATATACCGGTAGGCTGGTTATTTTGATAACGCACAGGCGAGCACTTTGTATTACTTTGCACCGTTGTATTATTTGTACTCTGCACGAATGCTGTTCGCCATGTCAAAGATGTGAAAGTTTGATTGAATGGTTGAAAGATTTATTGTTAATAAATGGGACGCTTTGCGTTCCCAAACAGTCATCTCTGTCCCGACAATCCCCTCCGTGGTAGCAGGAACCCCTATATACTGCGGTAATTACACATCAAAACCCTGCGGCTTATAGTCGGGTGCGGCTTATATATGGAGCAATCTGTATTTTCCCCTAAATTTAGCTGGTGCGGCTTATAGTCAGGTGCGGCTTATAGTCAGGTGCGGCTTATAGTCAGGTGCGGCTTATGTATGGAGCAATCTGTATTTTCCCCTAAATTTAGCTGGTGCGGCTTATAGTCAGGTGCGGCTTATAGTCAGGTGCGGCTTATATATGGAGCAATCTGTATTTTCCCCTAAATTTAGCTGGTGCGGCTTATAGTCAGGTGCGGCTTATAGTCAGGTGCGGCTTATATATGGAGCAATCTGTATTTTCCCCTAAATTTAGCTGGTGCGGCTTATAGTCAGGTGCGGCTTATAGTCAGGTGCGGCTTATATATGGAGCAATCTGTATTTTCCCCTAAATTTAGCTGGTGCTGCTTATAGTCAGGTGCGGCTTATAGTCAGGTGCGGCTTATATATGGAGCAATCTGTATTTTCCCCTAAATTTAGCTGGTGCGGCTTATAGTCAGGTGCGGCTTATAGTCAGGTGCGACTTATATATGGAGCAATCTGTATTTTCCCCTAAATTTAGCTGGTGCTGCTTATAGTCAGGTGCGGCTTATAGTCAGGTGCGGCTTATATATGGAGCAATCTGTATTTTCCCCTAAATTTAGCTGGTGCGGCTTATAGTCAGGTGCGGCTTATAGTCAGGTGCGGCTTATATATGGAGCAATCTGTATTTTCCCCTAAATTTAGCTGGTGCTGCTTATAGTCAGGTGCGGCTTATAGTCAGGTGCGACTTATATATGGAGCAATCTGTATTTTCCCCTAAATTTAGCTGGTGCTGCTTATAGTCAGGTGCGGCTTATAGTCAGGTGCGGCTTATATATGGAGCAATCTGTATTTTCCCCTAAATTTAGCTGGTGCGGCTTATAGTCAGGTGCGGCTTATAGTCAGGTGCGGCTTATATATGGAGCAATCTGTATTTTCCCCTAAATTTAGCTGGTGCTGCTTATAGTCAGGTGCGGCTTATAGTCCGGAAATTACGGTACTAATCAAGGTTGGCTTTTGATCCATATATTGACAGGTGAGAGGTGGGGTGGGCAGACTGTGTGGGTGGGCCCCCACATCTGGTACAGACTTAGGGTTGGCGGTGAAAGTGTCTCACATGGTGCAGAGCGCACGCGACCCTCCTCACCGTTCCACTCGGCGGGCTGATGACAAAGCAGTTAAAGTGCCGCCGGGCAACACGGCGAAAAAGCTCCGCAAAAAAAAAAAAAAAAGAAGCTAATCTCACTTTAGTGGTGGATTAGCGTGGTTTTAGCAGACTTGATGGATTTTTTTTATAGACTTTGCAAGTTGAAGAAGAAAAGATGAACTTGCTTGATTTTGATTTTGTTAGTGTGTCACAGGTCTGAAGCATTGATCAGTTGCTCTGTGTGCGTGTGTGTGTGTGTGTGTGTGTGTGTGTGTGTGTGTGTGTGTGTGTGTGTGTGTGTGTGTGTGTGTGTGTGTGTGTGTGTGTGTGTGTGTGTGTGTGTGTGTGCGTGTGTGTTCTGACCTGTTTGTGCAGTGGAGTGTGAGGCCAGCGGATGCGGTTTCAGGGTCACTGCTGGTCTGTGTGTGTGTGCGTGGGAGGGGGAGGTGGGGGGGGGGGCACTAAATGGACCGGTCTAGGAGGCCACGGCGTCACCAGTGGACTGCCCACTCGCTTGTCAGTAGCGCTGCTGTCACATCACTAGGTCATACCGAGCACAGCGTGACACTGATGGATCGCCACTATCGGCTTCTGTCTCTTTGGTGCGCCGCAAAAAAAAAAAAAAAAAAAAAAAAAAAAAAAGTGTGCTCTCCGAGGTTTTAAATCACATCTCGGAATGATTAAAAGTCCCCCTGACGTTTAAAAAAAAAAAGAAGCAAAATTCAAAATTCCAAGCGTGTGCAGGAGGCGTGGTCCAAGGCGAAGATGGATACACGCTTATGTCGGCCAACTCGTTAAGTGTTCTTCTTGTTCCAAAAATAAGAAGTTTGAGAGCCAAATGGGACATTCCTCTTAATAATTAGTCTGTTTATGTCAGGGGGTGTCAAACTCATTTTAGATCAAGGCCGCATGGAGAAAAAGCTACTCCCAAGTGGGCCGGACTGGTAAAATCACGGCACGATAACTTAAAAATAAAGACAACTTCAGATTGTTTTCTTTGTTTAAAAATAGAACCAGCACTTTCTGAAATTGTGTCCCGACGTGGACTTTGGAGCAGCTTGCTGCGTGGATTGCTTTCCCGAGATGCAAAACAACTGGACTGGACATCGGATGAAGGTAGATACATGATTTCATTCTTACTTAAAAAAAAGAGTGAACAAAAGGCGCGCACAAGGCGGAGAACAAACTTGGCTATGAAACAAAAAACTAGCACAAAGGCAAAACTATGGACATGAAATAAATAAGCACTTACTGTGACATGGACTATGGCATGGACTATGATATCAAGGGTATCGTCAGGTAGCATGGGTAGTAGAGGTAATCATGGCAGCCTGACTTCCTGGCAACTATCGGCTTAAATACTAGTGACATGATTAATGACAGGTGCGTGAGTCCGAAGGTGAAACAGGTGAAACTAATGGGTTGCTACGGTGACAAAAACAATGGAGCGTAAACAGAAACTAAAAGAGTCCAAAAACCAAACGGGACGTAACTAAACAAAACATGATCACAAAGACATGACAAATTGTACAAATCATAATGTTGTTGTTGTTTTTTTTTACAATTACCTGTAGCGGTTAATAGTATTTATACTTTATTTGTCGTTTTTCTGAATACATTATGTGATAATGTTCATTAGACAACTCATTGGTGTTAATTTTCAATCTATCAAGATAAAAAAAATGTAATCAAAATAAAATTACAGTATGTTATTTATGTAGTTTGATCATTGACCTGGAAGTTGAACTTTGCTTGCATAGCATGCAGAACGACCCCGGGCCTATGAACACAACTCCACTACACCCAAGGACAATGGGCATATACACAAAGACACTCCCCACCCCCACCCCACGCCTTCACCACCGCTTGATTCCCTTTCGGGGTGATGGACGGCTGAGTAGCGCTTTATAGCAGCAGGCCGGCCTCCAGGGCCCCAACTCCCCCCCCCTGTGTTGCGAGTTGTTGTGATTATATTATGTGTGCTATGGCAAATTAGGTTTTTTTCCCTTGGACTCAGTCTGGACCCCCTCCCGAGGGTCCAGCCTTTGACTGATGTTTTTTACTCTTACCCCCCTTTCCCAATATCACCTTTTCCCCACCTTTTTAAAGAGCGCCGTAAGTGGCGGTCCCGTCTTGTCTCCCTGTAACGTATGTCTGCTCTTAGTGGGACTGTGCCCAAAATGTAATTTCAGTTCTTATGTGTCTTGTACATGTTCAAGAATGGACAATAATAAAGCATCCTGAATCCTGAATACTGATTTTCCTCGACTGATGTGCTAACATCATGTTGTTTATTTTGTACATATGTAGCATCACCTTCAAAGATACAAATAATTGCTATAGCGACATCCAGTGGACACATTTAGAACAGCAGTTTTTTTTATTCAAAAATTTCAGGTTCATTTTTATACTTAGCTAACTCATCCCGCGGGCCGGATAAAACCTGTCCGCGGGCCTGATCCGGCCCTCGGGCCGTACGTTTGACACCCCTTGTTTATGTCGACAGATGTCATCTTCTTAACTTCCTCATTTTCGTTAAAACAACGTCAACATACAGTAACTACTGTCTAGTTACATAGCAGAAACATGGTGCCTGGACAAATATTTTGATTCGGGGGGGGGGCGGGAATTTAGAGGAAGAAAATGTGTCTGGGGGCCGGAAAATATCAGATTTTTTGGAACACTAATACAAAACCTCACAATAATGTCTGATTGAATGCTAAAAATGTTATGACAGCCCACCTTAAAAAACTGAATTTTGAAGTTTTTTTACTGAATGAGACACCCAGAATGTACATGAAAATAAAGAATGTGGGATTTACAATATTAACTATGAACGATAAAACACTTAAAGGCCTACTGAAAGCCACTACTACCGACCACGCAGTCTGATAGTTTATACATCAATGATGAAATCTTAACATTGCAACACATGCCAATACGGCCGGGTTAACTTATAAAGTGCAATTTTAAATTTCCCGCTAAACTTCCGGTTGAAAACGCCTTTGGATGATGACGTATGCGCGTGACGTAGCCAGTGAAACAGGAGTATCGGTAGCCCATTGAAGCCAATACAAAATAGCTCTGTTTTCATTTCATAATTCCACAGTATTGTGGACATCTGTGTTGGTGAATCTTTTGCAATTTGTTCAACGAACAATGGAGATTGCAAAGAAGAAAGTTGTAGGTGGGATCGGTGTATTAGCGGCTGGCTGTAGCAACACAACAAGGAAGACTTACTTGGATAGCAGACGCGCTAGCCGACGCTAGCCGCCAACCGCATCTGTGATCGGGTGAAGTCCTTCGTCGCGCCGTCGATCGCTGGAACGCAGGTGAGTACGGGTGTTGGTGAGCAGATGAGGGCTGGCTGGCGTAGGTGGAGCGCTAATGTTTTTATCATAGCTCTGTGAGGTCCGTTTGCTAAGTTGCTAAGTTAGCTTCAGCGTTGTTAGCAACAGCATTGTTAAGCTTTGCCAGGCTGAGAATTATTAACCGTGTAGTTACATGTCCATGGTTTAATAGTATTGTTGATCTTCTGTCTATCCTTCCAGTCAGGGATTTATTTATTTTGTTTCTATCTGCATTTGAGCCAGATGCTATCACGTTAGCTCAATAGCTAAAGAGCTTCGCCGATGTATTGTCGTGGAGATAAAAGTCACTGTGAATGTCCATTTCGCGTTCTCGACTCTCATTTTCAAGAGGATATAGTATCCGAGGTGGTTTAAAATACAAATCCGTGATCCACAATAGAAAAAGGAGAAAGTGTGGAATCCAATGAGCCAGCTTGTACCTAAGTTACGGTCAGAGCGAAAAAAGATATGTCTTGCACTGCATTCTAGTCCGTCACTCTAACGTTCCTCATCCACGAATCTTTCATCCTCACTCAAATTAATGGGGTAATCGTCGCTTTCTCGGTCCGAATCGCTCTAGCTGCGTTGAAAACAATAGGAAAATATGAGGAGGCGAACAACTGACTTCGTCACGCTACTTCCGGTAGGGGCGAGGCTTTTTTTTAATCAGAGACCAAAAGTTGCGAACTTTATCGTCGTTGTTCTATACTAAATCCTTTCAGCAAAAATATGGCAATATCGTGAAATGATCAAGTATGACACGTAGAATGGATCTGCTATCCCCGTTTAAATAAAAAAAATTCATTTCAGTAGGCCTTTAATATTGACAACATACGAATGTCACACCCCCTCTCCATCGACATATTTTACAATCAATCAGTTTGGTAAATCATCTCTAATAGACGACAGCTTCACTTGTGCTGACTTAACAGTATTTGCAGTACTTTATTGTTTTGTTAAATAACGTTTGTGCTACACTCATCATGACCAATTAGAAAGGTACCAGATAGTAATAGACATGCACTTCGGGTTGTGCACAACCTTGGATAGCAAAGGTAATTGGGGTAAACACACTAATGACGATCAAAAAGTATGCTTTATCAGTAACGGGTGCATATTTTGTAAATGCATTTGATTCATAATCAATACTCGAGATCTCAACACTGGACAGACCTTTTATTTGTATTTTCTATGAAGTTTTATATATTTTCCTATTGGAATTAATCTGATGCAGGTGTGTGTAAGATGTTTTTTCTTGTGCGCAAAACACATTTTCTGGTCATGTTCAAATGTGATATTTTTGTGACAGCGCTTGAGATCTCAACATGGGCCAAAAACGGTATCTTTTGCTTCCATTTTGATATAGTTATGACATATTTTCTAATATTCGACACCCCTCTTCTATATCAGAAGCAGATGTACATAGTCAGCATTCCGATGTTTTTCTTGTGCGCAGAACACAGGGGATCGTTTTTTTCCCGGATCACGTTAAAATGTTGCATTTCGTAACTAGACTTGAGATCTCAAGGTGGACAAAAAATTATATATTTTGCTTTCACGTTGCTTTTTTCTCATTTTCGACACACCTCTACTCTCCATACTTAGCCTTCCGATGTTTTTCTTGTGCGCAGAACACAGGGGACAATTTTTTTCGGATCATGTTAAAATTTCGTATCGTCGTGACTTGACTTGAGATCTCAAGGTGGACAAAAAATTATATATTTTGCTTCCACGTTGCTTTTTTTCTCATATTCGACACACCTCTACTCTCCATACTTAGCCTTCCGATGTTTTTCTTGTGCGCAGAACACAGGGGACAATTTTTTTCGGATCATGTTAAAATTTCGTATCGTCGTGACTTGACTTGAGATCTCAAGGTGGACAAAAAATTTAATATTTTGCTTTCACGTTGCTTTTTTCTCATTTTCGACACACCTCTACTCTCCATACTTAGCCTTCCGATGTTTTCCCTGTGCGCAGAACACAGGGGACAATTTTTTTCGGATCATGTTAAAATTTCGTATCGTCGTGACTTGACTTGAGATCTCAAGGTGGACCAAAAACGGTATCGCGAGCCTCCATTTTGGTAAATCATCTCTTCTAATAGACGACAGCTTCTGTCAGGTTCAAACACTGATGACATCTATTAACAAGACAAAGAAGCAAGGAATTAAATAGAGACAGAAATAAATTTTGCTCAATTTCAGGAGAGATGTCTGTGCTGTACTCTTGAACAGTCTCCAGCACGCTCTGGCGAAAGATTGTACGCTTCCTCTTTGATTTGGATTTTCCCTGATTACATGGCAACAGCTGTTTCTAAGGGAGGGGGGTCGTAAACAGCCATTGCCTTTGGTTACAGAACAGTTCAAAGAAAAGGTCGTAAATAGTTCACAGAAAAAGTCGCCTTGAGGGGAGTCAGGTCCTGCTTCCTCTCCGCTTTTGTAGTTCTTGGGTCAAGACAAAATCTTTCTGTTGATTACAATACATGAAAGGAACAGAACACCTTCATGTTGCTTCCCATCCTACACAGTGGAGTTTTACAAGCCGTCTGCTTGGTAGGATTAAAGACAGCTTTTGTCTGCTCGCCGGGAACTCATTGAAACACAAAGTTGTATTATTTTAACTGCTTCACTTGTGCTGACTTAACAGTATTTGCAGTACTTTTTTGTTTTTGTTAAGTAACGTTTGTGCTACACTCATCGTGACCAATTAGAACGGTGCCAGATGAGATACATTGTCTTTGTCTACTAGCATGCACGGATGTTTCTGGTGAGATTGAACACCTTTTTATAATGTAAAAAAAAAAAAATAATCACAAAACGAGCGTACTTTCTTTTTGCACACAATTACACAAAAAATAATTATTTACCAAACGTCATGTGACCCGTGTTCATGAACAGAGTATGTTTTATTGATTCTATTAGCGTGTTATTAGCTTTATTGCTATTTTATTGCCTGTGCAGCGGCGGGAAGCCGACGCGCGGCGTGTTCTGACTGCTGCGTGCGACTTAACGCAACGAACTGATTTACGCCAATGGCGGCCATTAAAATGAATTGTGTTATTGTTGTGTTGTCGCGTGGACTGTGCCGCGCCCAGGTGCGAAGGCAGGCAGCAATTAAGACGCGAGCACTGCAGGTGGAGACTTAAGTTGTCAGAGTTTGGATCATCGACCAGCAGGTTTTCATATGTGCCTGCTGATGTGTTGTTACTCAAGCTGTCAGTTCCAGTCTTGTGCGTGTGTGTGTGTGTGTGTGTGGGCAGGAAAGTGTGTGTGTGTGTGTGAGAGAGCCCTTGAGGGGGCGCATCAGTGAGCTGTGAGGATTTTCAACCTCTAGGCCGCTTTCTTGCTTGAGTGGGCCTGCTCTCGACCGCGACTTGACCGCTCTCGAGGGTCTTCATCCCTCATTGTGGACACACACACACACACACATGGTACCTCACACACACTCATATTTACAATATAAGTGTGAAATGGCTGTACGGCCTTTTGGGACTGAATGTTTGCAAACAGCTGCATTCATTTAACCAGGTTAGGTTTTTTGCACTTTTGAATTTGAACACAATGGAAATGAACGCACGAAGGCCTCTAAAGTAGTGTTGTCCCAATACTGGAGATGTCCGATAATGGCTTTTTTGCCGATATTCCGATATTGTCCAACTCTTAATTACCGATTACGATATCAACCGATACCGATGTATACAGTCGTGGAATTAACACATTATTATGCCTAATTTTGTTGTGATGCCCCGCTGGATGCATTAAACCAGGGGTCACCAACGCGGTGCCCGCGGGCACCAGGTAGCCCGTAAGGACCAGATGAGTAGCCCGCTGGCCTGTTCTAAAAATAGCTCAAATAGCAGCACTTAGCAGTGAGCTGCCTCTATTTTTTAAATGTTATTTATTTACTAGCAAGCTGGTCTCGCTTTGCCCGACATTCTTAATTCTAAGAGAGACAAAACTCAAATAGAATTTGAAAATCCAAGAAAATATTTTAAAGACTTGGTCTTCACTTGTTTAAATAAATTCATTATTATGTTTTTACTTTGCTTCTTATAACTTTCAGAAAGACAATTTTAGAGAAAAAAATACAACCTTAAAAATGATTTTAGGATTTTTAAACACATATACATTTTTACCTTTTAAATTCCTTCCTCTTCTTTCCTGACAATTTAAATGAATGTTCAAGTACATTTATTTTTTATTGTAAAGAATAATAAATACATTTTAATTTAATTCTTCATTTTAGCTTCTGTTTTTTCGACGAAGAATATTTGTGAAATATTTCTTCAAACTTATTATGATTAAAATTAAAATATATATATATTCTGGCAAATCTAGAAAATCTGTAGAATCAAATTTGAATCTTATTTCAAAGTCTTTTGAATTTCTTTGAAACATTTTTGTTCTGGAAAATCTAGAAGAAATAATGATTTGTCTTTGTTAGAAATATAGCTTGGTCCAATTTGTTATATATTCTAACAAAGTGCAGATTGGATTTTAACCTATTTAAAACATGCCATCAAAATTCTAAAATTAATCTTAACCAGGAAAAATTACTAATGATGTTCCATAGATTATTTTTTTAAAAATTTTCAAAAAGATTCGAATTAGCTCGTTTTTCTATTCTTTTTTTCGGTTGAATTTTGAATTTTAAAGAGTCGAAATTGAAGATAAACTATGTTTCAAAATGTAATTGTCATTTTTTCCGCGTTTTCTCCTCTTTTAAACCGTTCAATTAAGTGTAAATATCATTAATTATTAATAATAACATAGAGTTAAAGGTAAATTGAGCAAATTGGCTATTTCTGGCAATTTATTTAAGTGTGTATCAAACTGGTAGCCCTTCGCATTAATCAGTACCCAAGAAGTAGCTCTTGCTTTCAAAAAGGTTGGTGACCCCTGCATTAAACAATGTAACAAGGTTTTCCAAAATAAATCAACTAAATTTATGGAAAAAAAATGCCAACATGGCACTGCCATATTTATTATTGAAGTCACAAAGTGCATTATTTTTTTTTTAACATGCCTCAAAACAGCAGCTTGGAATTTGGGACATGCTCTCCCTTAGAGAGCATGAGGAGGTTGAGGTTCGGGGGGGGGGGGGGGGGTGTATATTGTAGCGTCCCGGAAGAGTTAGTGCTGCAATGGGTTCTGGGTATTTGTATTGGGGCGGTATAGCTCGGTTGGTAGAGTGGCCGTGCCATCAACCTGAGGGTTGCAGGTTCGATCCCCGCTTCCGCCATCCTAGTCACTGCCGTTGTGTCCTTGGGCAAGACACTTTACCCACCTGCTCTCAGTGCCACCCACACTGGTTTAAATGTAACTTAGATATTGGGGTTTCACTATGTAAAGCGCTTTGAGTCACTAGAGAAAAGCGCTATATAAATAGAATTCACTTCACTTCACTTCACTTCACTTGTTCTGTTGTGTTTATGTTGTGTTACGGTGCGGATGTTCTCCCGAAATGTGTTTGTCATTCTTGTTTGGTGTGGGTTCACAGTGTGGCGCGTATTTGTAACAGTGATAAAGTTGTTTATACGGTCACCCTCAGTGTGACCCGTATGGCTGTTGACCAAGTATGCGTTGCATTCACTTGTGTGTGTGAAAAGCCGTAGATATTATGTGACTGGGCCGGCACGCAAAGGCAGTGCCTTTAAGGTTTATTGGCGCTCTGTACTTCTACCTACGTCCGTGTACACAGCGGCGTTTTAAAAATTCATACATTTTACTTTTTGAAACCGATACCGATAATTTCCGATATTATATATATTTATCTCTACCCAATACCCATATTATATATGTATTTCGATACTTTTCGGTGCTTTTCAATACCTTTCTAAATAAAGGGGACCACAAAAAAATGGCCCTGTTGGCTTTATTTTAACAAAAAATCTTAGGGTACATTAAACATATGTTTCTTATTGCAAGTTTGTCCTTAAATAAAATAGTGAACATACAAGACAACTTGTCTTTTATTAGTGAGTAAGCAAACAAAGGCTCCTAATTTTGCTGCTGACATATTCAGTAACATATTGTGTCATTTTCTATTCTATTATTTTGTCAACGTTATTAAGGACAAGCGGTAGAAAATGGATTATTAATCTACTTGTTCATTTACTGTTAATATCTGCTTACTTTCTCTTTTAACGTGTTCTATCTACACTTCTGTTAAAATGTAATAATCACTTATTCTTCTCTTGTTTGGATGCTTTACATTAGTTTTGGATGATACCACAAATCTGGGTATCAATCCGATACAAAGTCGTTACAGGATCATACATTGGTCATATTCAAAGTCCTTATGTGTCAAGGGACATATTTCCTGAGTTTATACACATAATATATCTTTTTTTTAAACGAAAGAAGATTTTGTGATGCTAAAAAAATATTGATGTAATCATTGTATTATTGACTAAATACACTCTTGTACTTGGTATCATTACAGTGGACGTTAGGTGTAGATCCACCAATGGCGTTTGTTTACATTTTGATGCCGGTGAGCTACGGTGTGTAGTGAAGCATGTTTAGCTATTCCTCGTCCTGCAGGGATGATACTTGTAAGAAACTTACTTTATTTGTCGCCATGGAGGCCATGATTAGTGATTTAGAAGTAGCTACAACACTGCAGACTGCGGATGGACTTTAGCCGCTAGCTAGCTAGCCATGTCTTAAAGCACCTCTTCCTGAGTTTGTTTCAGTGTTATAACTTCACCTTTATCTTTAGTTTTTAAGCCAACATGCGTCCGTCGTGTAAACTAATCCAAAAATGTGTATGGTGTGACTATGTGTAGCGATTAACTGAGGAGTGTTACCAGGAGTGTTAAGCCAGAGACAAAAGTCCAAGAGGGGCAAAGCAGGTTCGAAGGTCCAGAGACAGGCAGGAAGTCGGGTGGCAATAGCGAAGCGTCAAAAGTGTGTGTCCAGGCAGGAGGTCGAGATCCAAGAGGCATCCAGGGAACCAGAGGGAATACGGGGAGACGAGACACACATCTTGTGACGCGGGAACGGGGGAATGCTGCTGAAAGGACACGAAACAAATGAACACGGAGGGGGAGAAACACAGAAACAGAGAGTGCATAGAGCTAGATGAGTTGGCTTACTGTACTGGAACAGGTCGCTACGTTCTGGCTCGGAACGCATGTCTGCTCTGGCTTAAGAAGCCCAGGGAGCACATCAGCGACAGGTGTGCAGATTGCAGATTGATTGCAGCTGCCTGCTGCAGCCGGAGTGGCGCACGCACGTGTGCTCTTGGAGGTGCGCCCAGATGAATGCGCACTGAGCTGTGCCCGGGCCGTGACACAAATGGGACAGCAGGACACGATTGTTTAACAACACTAGTATTAGAAACCTTTCTTTCGCATGGAAGAGTTCTCCAAGAGAATTTAATTCAAAGGCTGTCTGAATAAAGCGAGGTGACTAGAAATGTTGATTAACAGTGCATTCTTCAAAATAGAGTACATTTAAACGATGGCAGAGTGGGCCGAGCCGTCTAAAGTCCGGAGCATTCTCTGAAAATAGTCGCGCTTCACATATGCTTTGCTGCCTCACCTTAGCGGGGATCGAAACCGAAAGTTAACTTGTCATATGTGTTGGACACACACACATTCTTGTCCACTCTCACTCTCGGCACCTGGTACATCCCAACACCATTACAACTAGAGGGAATAATATATGTCTGTGTGCGTATAGCTAAGAAACAGGGTGCGCTCTTTTTTTTTGTCTTCTTTGTGCAAAACCAAAGCCAAAGTTGGAAACTTCTGTGACGTTCCATGTTGCACAAAGGAGGGAAAATATTCCCTTAACATAGGGGTCGGCAACCCAAAATGTTGAAAGACACTTATTGGACCAAAAGTCCCCCCAAAAAATCTGTTTGGAGAAAAAAAATGTTAAGTCTTATAATGAAGGCAACACATGATGTAAGTGTCTATATTAGCTATAGCAGCCTACTATCAAAGGTTGATGCAAATCTTCGTTGACAGAAATATTGTATTTTAATTCTTATTCTCCAACATTTGAAATCATTAGTAAAATGGAGGCTTCTCACAGGATGGGATAACTTCTGGAAATGACTGTCTTAGAATGGCACAAAGGTATAGATGTGTGTGTCCACGTTTAAGGAAACGGCAGGCTGTCTTCTTCTAATGGATTTATTATGATCTTTGCAAGCTGGGTAACGTTTGCTGTGGTCTGGAACAACATGGCACACAAACAACTATCAGAAATGCAGCCAATATTACATACAGATAATGTGTCATGAGACATGCAAATATAAATGAAATACACAGAAGACATTAAGGAAACTAAATGAGCTCAAATATACCTGCAAATGAGGCATAATGATGCAATATGTACATAGAGCTAGCCTAAATAGCATGTTAAGCATCGATTAGCTTGCAGTCATGCAGTGACCAAATATGCACAAGTCAATAATATCAACAAAGCTCACCTTTGTGCATTCACGACCAGTATAAAACGTTTGGTGGACAAAACATTCCATGATGCCACTTTCTGTGGCATTATGGAAGAAAGTTGTACATGTAAGCAAGCTACGATGAGTTCAAAGATCGCTGAATTAGTAGGACAAAACGGCACCCGTCAAATTCTCTCATCAGTGAAACATTTTTAATATAAACAGCGGGATTTCTAACCATTAGGAAGGGTTGTGTCCTTCTACAGAAACCATAGTAAAAAAATATTTATATATATTTTTTCATCTTTTTCCATTTTCACACATCTCTGACAGAGGGCCTGGGAGCCACTAGGGCGGCGATAAAGAGCCGCGGGTTGCTGACCCCCGCCTTAACATTAGCATAGTTCTGTTAGCTACATGCTAACATTACACTCTTTTTAACAGCAACATATTGCGAGGTTAGTCTGAACTTTCCACTACCGCATCTGTAGCTGACCAACAGATATAGTAGATAAATAGCAAAGGTCCAGGCTATTATTTAGACTTAGACTTGCTTTTATTGTCAGGCCTGGCCCTAACCAATCTGGCGCCCTAGGCAAGATTTTAGGTGGCGCCCCCCCACTTCGGCAGTGAAGTGTATATACTCACAAGAAACTGAATAGCTTTGTCTTTGACCTTTTTTTTTTACTTAAAGAAAGCAAATTAATATATTATATGAGAATGTTATGTTATGATTATCTTTAACCGAATCACAGCAGTGTTTAAATTAAAAAACAGCATTCCCTCTCATGTGATATTGCTTAATTAACATTAATGATGTGCACTTTAACAACTAGGCTTACAACTATACCTAATATATAAAGGAGTGGAAAAGTGACTATTACCTGCAGGGCAAACATTAGCTAACCAGAAGGCAATAACAATGTAAACAAAAAACACCTGCTTAAAAGATCTAATACAAATGTCCCTGAGGAATGTAAGGTGGGAGTACTGTAATTACCTAACGTTACATTGTTATTTTCCATAACAATTTAGCCCCCTCCACAATGTTAACCCGACGTTAAAACAGAACTAGCTATTTATTGATTAGCAATTGCCGAATCATGTAACATTAGCTTAATGCTAAAAGCCAGGTTACTATCACATTCTGTAACAGACAAATAATTTCATGTAGGCTAACGTTACCTACCTGCTACCTCTGTCTTTTTCTCGTTTCTCCTCTTCTTTTCTATTTTTTTCCTGGGCACCTGACAGTTTTGGCCGTTATGACATCTTGTGTTGACTTTTTTATGTGGTGATGTCCAAAAAGAGTCATGATACGGGAAGGGAGGAGGCGCACCGTGCGGGGGCGGGGGGGGTTAATGTTGTAACAAATAATATTTCTATTAAATAGGCTTTACTTTGCATTTTAATTAGCGTTGGATTATTTTTTGTATTTAGAAATAATAGTACCAACTTTTTTTTTTTTTTTTCCTCCAACATTTGTGGCACTGGCGTGGCGCCCCCTGATGGACGGCGCCCTTAGCATTTGCCTATACGGCCTATGCCACGGGCCGGCCCTGTTTATTGTCATTCAAATTTGAACTTTACAGTACAGATAAGAACAACATTTCATTGCGTTAGCTCGTTGTAGTGCAGGACAAAAGAGCAATAAGGTGCAGATATAAATAAATAGATAACTGTACAGATAAATATATTGCACTTTTGCATTTGCATCCACGTTTATGGATGTATGTTATATTGTCTTTATATTCCAGCGAGTTAATCCGTTTTGGGGGGGGGAATTGAGGACATTATTATGATGCGTTCAAGAGTCTTATGGCCTGAGGGAAGAAGCTGTTACAGAACCTGTAGGTTCTGCTACGGAGGCTGCGGAACCTCTTTCTAGAGTCCAGCAATTTAATACGTGCAGCGAAGCCCACTTAGCGTCATTGTCTTCATTGTTGTTAAATATGTGTCTAAAGTCGCGTCAAAAGACTTAAAACTACCTCTACATGCATCATGCTATGTGCGGCATGGCAGAGCTCAAGGCTTTATTTTGAAATGTGTAGCAAAGCCTGCTGGTTATTTTTCCAAACAAGTGCGGGGGATGATTGCTTTTTCCTCAGGTTTAATGCTCTTACACATACTCTGGGGACACGTACTGCTGTGATTTGGTGTGATAAGGTGTGAGTACAGTATTTGACAGGTGACGCTAGGATAAAGGGGTCTTTCTGTCTTGCCTCTTGGTGAGGGCGGTCGCATTTTCTCCGCTCCCTCCTTCCCTGCTTGCTTGTTTTTTTGTGTCATTGTCTTTGTCTGAACTTACATGCACGCACACGCCCCTCCCCAAATCAACGCCTTCACCACTGCTTCCTCCGGGGTTGTGGGGACTGAGTAGCGCTTTAATAGCGGCAGCCGGCCTCCAGGGTCCCAACTCCCCCCCCTCCTCTGTTGCGAGTTGTTGTGATTACATGTACCATGTTTATGTGTGCCATGCTATGTGAGGTTTTTTTCCTCGGACTCAGTCTGGACCACTCCTGAGGGTCAGACTGATATTTTTTTTACTCTTCCCCCTTTCCCAATGTCACCTTTTCCCCACCTTTTTAAGGAGCGCTGTAAGTGGCTGATCCGTTGGCGGTCCCGTCTTGTCCCCCTGTAACGTATGTCTGCTCTTAGCGGGATTGTGCCGAAAATTTAATTTCAGTTCTTATGTGTCTTGTACATGTTAAGAATGGACGAAATAAAGCTGCTGTCTGTGTCTGTGTGGAAACAAGTAAAATAGTCCGCTCCTTTTTCCCCCGCAGCTTCTTCTCTCAGTCGGCGGACGGTTCTCCCTCACGCCCGGAAGCTGGCAGAGGATGCTCATTATTTCCCCCTTGTTTTTGTTCTCTGTTGAGAAGATGCCGCAATTATTGGGAGGGTTCTCGTAAAGCGGCATAATGAGAGCTCCTTTCCGTGGACGCGTTTATTCCTACTATTTACATGTTTGGTTGTGTAGTTCGTCAAGCTTGTGTGAAGCTTCTGCGGGAATTCAAAGTCTGACCAAGCAGAGGACGTTTGTTTTGAAGCCAGGGCGCTGAAGTGTTTTGTTAATGGAGGGGGAAACAACTCCAGAACATAGCAAGTGTTGCACATTAGAGCGGGGAGAAAGCGGCTTTTTGAGATGAAAATGATTTTTCTTGTGAAAGGGGTTTGATGTGCATTTACTGTGTGAGGAATACAAGTGGATAATGCTTTGTTATTTTGTGATTGTCTCTTTTGCGTTGCTGCAAACTTTCACTCGTGTATGTTGTCCTTCCATGTTTGAACCCAGAAAGGACTGTATTAAAGAATTAAAGAACCCAAATTCAGAAGTCTACAGAGGTGCGATTCAACTGGCGGCCTGTGAATGACATTAGACCTGCTCAAGACTTCCGTTCAAACATTGAGTGCGACTAACACAGGATACTTAAGACAGCAGTCATATAAAGGATCTCTGACTTGCAGTTTTGAAGTAGCCGTCATATTATGATTTTCTTTTCTACATTTAAAACACTTTCTTGTGGTTTAGAACAGAATAGAATAGAAAGTACTTTGTTGATCCCTGGGGGAAATTCAGCACCACAGTTCGCTCACAATAGACAATAAACACTTAGGTATTTTTTAAATGTGAATAATATAAATACAGTCTATTATACAGCATTATTCACATGTGAATAATATAAATACAGTATTATACAGCATTATTCACATGTGAATAATATAAATACAGTCTATAATACAGCATTATTCACATGTGAATAACATAAATACAGTTTATTATACAGCATTATTCACATGTGAATAATATAAATACAGTCTATTATACAGCATTATTCACATGTGAATAACATAAATACAGTTTATTATACAGCATTATTCACATGTGAATAATATAAATACAGTCTATTATACAGCATTATTCACATGTGAATAACATAAATACAGTTTATTATACAGCCTTATTCACCTGTGAATAATATAAATACAGTCTATTATACAGCATTATTCACATGTGAATAACATAAATACAGTCTATTATACAGCATTATTCACATGTGAATAACATAAATACCGTTTATTATACAGCATTATTCACATGTGAATAACATAAATACTGTTTATTATACAGCATTATTCACATGTGAATAACATAAATACAGTTTATTATACAGCATTATTCACATGTGAATAATATAAATACCGTTTATTATACAGCATTATTCACATGTGAATAACATAAATACCGTTTATTATACAGCATTATTCACATGTGAATAACATAAATACCGTTTATTATACAGCATTATTCACATGTGAATAATATAAATACAGTCTATTATACAGCATTATTCACATGTGAATAATATAAATACAGTCTATTATACAGCATTATTCACATGTGAATAATATAAATACAGTCTATTATACAGCATTATTCACATGTGAATAACATAAATACCGTTTATTATACAGCATTATTCACATGTGAATAATATAAATACAGTCTATTATACAGCATTATTCACATGTGAATAACATAAATACAGTCTATTATACAGCATTATTCACATGTGAATAGCATAAATACAGTTTATTATACAGCCTTATTCACATGTGAATAATATAAATACAGTCTATTATACAGCATTATTCACATGTGAATAATGTAAATACAGTCTATTATACAGCATTATTCACATGTGAATAATGTAAATACAGTCTATTACAGCATTATTCACATATGAATAATGTAAATACAGTCTATTATACAGCATTATTCACATGTGAATAATATAAATACAGTCTATTATACAGCATTATTCACATGTGAATAATATAAATACAGTCTATTACAGCATTATTCACATATGAATAATGTAAATACAGTCTATTATACAGCATTATTCACATGTGAATAATATAAATACAGTCTATTACAGCATTATTCACATATGAATAATGTAAATACAGTCTATTATACAGCATTATTCACATGTGAATAACATAAATACAGTCTTATACAGCATTATTCACATATGAATAATGTAAATACAGTCTATTATACAGCATTATTCACATGTGAATAATATAAATACAGTCTATTACAGCATTATTCACATATGAATAATGTAAATACAGTCTATTATACAGCATTATTCACATGTGAATAACATAAATACAGTCTATTATACAGCATTATTCACATGTGAATAATATAAATGAATTATACATTTAAGTACAGTCAAAAAGGAACTATGGAGTGAAATTACCGTATTTTCCGGACTATAAGGCGCACTTAAAATATTTTTTTTTTCCTCAAAACTCGACAGTGCGCCTAATAACCCGGTGCGCCTAATGTAAGCAATACGTTTGGTTGAGCTTACCCACCTCGAAGCTATTTTATTTGGTACATGGTGTGATGATAAGTGTGACCAGTAGATGGCAATCCCACATAAGAGATAAGTGCAGGCTGCACTATGATGGCAATATGACTCGAGTAAACAACACCAACATTTTATAGGTTCCATTGAAAATATAGAACATTACACACGGCGTTTAAAAATCTATCAAAATGTTTTAGTACGACTTTGGTAAGCTATGAAGCCGCACCGCTTGATGTGCTTCAACATACGAGTATTATTATGGTGTGTGTATAAGGTAAGACATACAGTATTATCTGGCGTTTTGTTTCGCAATATTATGCAAAACCAACTTTTCTTACCTTCTGGTACCTGCTGATCTGTATTTGGGATCTGCATAAATACAGCAGAGCGTTCTTTTCATTATAGGGGATCTTTGAGTAGTGTTTTAAAGCATGTTCTTAAAAATATAACAGCCCGTGTTGTATAGAGGATCTTTGACTATAGTTTTTCAGCAGATTACTAAAAATAACAGTACTTCTGTCATATGGAGGGTCTTTGACTAGCATTTTTGAAGTAGTTTCTCAAAATCAGCAAAGATTTCCTTTCATATATGAGGATCTTTGACCAGATTCCTAAAAATAATGGTGCGCTTGTCATATAGAAGATCTTTGACTAGCGCCTTTGCAGTAAGTCCTCAAAAACAGCAGAGCATTGTTTTTATCATAGGGGGTCTTTGAGTTGTGTTTTAAAGCATGTTCTTAAAAATACAAATACCTGTGTTGTCTAGAGGATCTTTGACTGTCATGTTTTTCAGCAGATTACTAAAAATAACAGTACTTCTGTCCTATGGAGGGTCTTTGACTAGCATTTTTGCAGTAGTTTCTCAAAAACAGCAAGGAGTTCCTTGCATATATGAGGATCTTTGACCAGATTCCCAAAAATAATGGCGCACTTGTCATATAGAAGATCTTTGAATAGCGCCTTTGCAGTAAGTCCTCAAAAACAGCAAAGCATTATTTTTATTATAGGGGGTCTTTGAGTTGTGTTTTAAAGCATGTTCTTAAAAATGCAAATGCCTGTGTTGTCTAGAGGATCTTTGACTGTCATGTTTTTCAGCAGATTACTAAAAATAACAGTACTTCTGTCCTATGGAGGGTCTTTGACTAGCATTTTTGCAGTAGTTTCTCAAAAACAGCAAAGAGTTCCTTGCATATATGAGGATCTTTGACCAGATTCCCAAAAATAATGGCGCGCTTGTCATATAGAAGATATTTTACTAGCGCCTTTGCAGTAAGTCCTCAAAAACAGCAAAGCATTATTTTTTATTATAGGGGGTCTTTGAGTTGTGTTTTAAAGCATGTTCTTAAAAATACAAATGCCTGTGTTGTCTAGAGGATCTTTGACGATAGTTTTTCAGCAGAGTACTAAAAATAACAGTACTTCTGTCATATGGAGGGTCTTTGACTTGCATTTTTGCAGTAGTTTTTCAAAATCAGCAAAGAGTTCCTTGCATATATGACTATCTTTGACCAGATTCCCCAAAATAATGGCGCGCTTGTCATATAGAAGATCTTTGACAAGCACCTTTGCATTAAGTCCTCAAAAACAGCAAAGCATTGTTTTTATTTTAGAGGGTCTTTGAGTTGTGTTTTAAAGCATGGTCTTAAAAATACAAATGCCTGTGTTGTCTAGAGGATCTTTGACTATAATTTTTCAGCAGATTACTAAAAATAACAGTACTTCTGTCATATGGAGGGTCTTTGACTAGCATTTTTGCAGTAGTTTTTGAAAATCAGCAAAGAGTTCCTTGCATATATGAGGATCTTTGACCAGATTCCTAAAAATAATGGTGCATTTGTCATATAGAAGATGTTTGACTAGCGCTTTTGCAGTAAGTCCTCAAAAACAGCAGAGCATTCTTTCCATTATAGGGGATCTTTGAGTTGTGTTTTAAAGCATGTTCTTAAAAATACAAGTGCCCGTATTCTCTAGAGGATCTTTGACTAAAGTTTTTCAGCATATTTTTCAACAAAAATTCCATATATGACAGGAACTCCTTGTTCCTGTCATATATGGAATTTTTTACTAATATTTTTACAGCAGATTCCTACAAATAAGAGTGCTCCTGTCAAACAGAAGATCTTTGACCAGTGTTTTTGCATTATGTTCTCAAAAACAGCAGAGTCCCTCTCATATACAAGGATCTTTGACAAGATTCCTAATAAATAAGAGTACTTATGTCATATGGAACGTCTTTCACTGGCATGTTTGCAGTAGTTTATCAAAATCAGCAAAGAGTTCCTCGCATATACGACTATCTTTGACCAGATTCATAAAAATAATAGCGCGCTTGTCACATAGAAGATCTTTGACTAGCGCCTTTGCAGTAGGTCCTCAAAAACAGCAGAGCATTATTTTCATTATAGGGGATCTTTGAGTGGTTTTTTAAAGCATATTCTTAAAAATGCAACTACCCATGTTCTCTAGAAGATCTTTGACTATAGTTTTTCAGCAGATTTTTCAAAATAAGAGTACCTATGTCATATGGAGGGTCTTTGACTGGCGTGTTTGCAGTAGTTTATCAAAATCAGCAAAGAGTTCCTCGCATATACGACTATCTTTGACCAGATTCATAAAAATAATAGCGCGCTTGTCATATACAAGATCTTTGACTAGCGCTTTTGCAGTAGGTCCTCAAAAACAGCAGAGCATTATTTTCATTATAGGAGATCTTTGAGTAGTTTTTTAAAGCATATTCTTAAAAATTCAAGTACCCATGTTCTGTAGAAGATCTTTGACTATATTTTTCAGAAGGTTTTTCAAAATAAGAGTACCTATGTCATATGGAGGGTCTTTAACTGGCGTGTTTGCAGTAGTTTATCAAAATCAGCAAAGAGTTCCTCGCATATACGACACTCTTTGACCAAATTCGTAGAAATAATAGCGCGCTTGTCATATAGAAGATCTTTGACTAGCGCCTTTGCAGTAGGTCCTCAAAAACAGCAGAGCGTTGCTGTCCTATGGAGATTCTTTGACTCGTGTGTTTACAGCAGATTCCTCAAAACAAGAGTGCTCAAGTGTTCTCAAAAACGGCAAAGTGTTCCTTTCATGTAGGGGATCTTTGACTAGTGTTTTTTTTTTTAAAGCAGATTCCTAAAAATAGCATGCTCATGTCACCTGCGGGCTCTGCCACTTGCGTTTTTGCAGTGTGTCCTTAAAAACAGCGAAGCGTTCCTCTCATATAGAGGATCGTTGAGCAGTGTTTTTGACAGCAGCTGTTACATTAATGATCTTTGACACGCCTTAGCTCAGCATTTAGTCCCTGATGGCCTCCTCCAGTGTAGCCAACATGAAGCCTCCACCATGTCCATCTGTTTACGTCATGCTGTTCTCCTCCCCAGTTTGCTCCCAGTACTCCCGCGGTGTCTTCGCCATCTTCGGCCTCTACGACAAGCGATCGGTGCACACGTTGACGTCCTTCTGCAGCGCCCTGCACATCTCCCTCATCACGCCCAGCTTCCCCATCGAGGGCGAGAGCCAGTTCACGCTGCAGCTGCGGCCCTCCATCCGCGGGGCGCTGCTGTCCCTGCTGGACCACTACGACTGGAACAAGTTCGTCTTCCTCTACGACACAGACCGAGGTAACTTCTGATCGCTGACCCGACCGACCATTCATTTTTAATTGATCCCGCTTCCCCTAGAACATATGTGTCCAAAGTGCGGCCCGGGGGCCATTTGCGGCCCGCAGCTAATCGCCACACATTCTGCAAAAATTGCAAAATTGATAGTATTGCAAAAATTTAAAAAAAATAACATTTTAAAAAAGTGGAATGAGGTGAAATCTAACGAGAAAACGTTGCAATGTTGACACAAAGCTGCCATTTTTTCTTTTGTCTTTGTTTATTTTTTTTATTTTTTTGCCATTGCTCGAAAAAAAAAAAAAATTATGTTACAATGAATTATTACTTAAAAAATGTCACTTTAAAATTTTTTATGTGGAAAAAATATTGCTTTTATTGTGTGGTTGCCATATAAAAACATCAAAGTTTTCTTTGACAAAAGCGCATAAAACAAACAAAATAATAGTTCCAGCATAAAATCGGCAGATATATCTGAAGTTGATCTCGTAACTTAAGTGTTGAAAGTAAAAGAAAAACCTAATAATAATGTATCCCAAACATATTTAGTGATTTTTTTATTTATCTTTTCACTGTGATTACTCAAAAATATGAAAGAATTCAAATCAATGGTGTCCTGCATTATTGATCTTTTAGGGCTCTAATGACTAAATACTGCATATTTCAGTTTTACTATAAAAAAAAACTAAGTTGTTTTTGACAGAAAAGCCATAAAACATTTTTTTTAATTTGTATTACTTTATATCAACTTGAAGTTGATATAGAGATTTACTGTAAGCGTTAAATAATTTTAAAAAAATAATAATCTGACTTATTTTTAACATTTTAATGACTGAGACCCTTTTTGGTCCCCGGGACCCCTAAAGGTAAAATAAATAAAAAAGTGCATATATTTTGTTATGGTTTGAAAATGAAAAATATCAAAATGAGCCCCACATGCTTTAATTTTTCCGTGTGCGGCCCTCAGTGGAAAAAGTTTGGACACCCCTGCCCTAGAAGAATGTTCTGGGCTAAAACTGTAAAAAAAAAAACAGGGTTCGTACGGCATACTTGCCAACGATCCCGTTTTTAGCGGGAGAATCAGCGCCTCTCCCGACAACCTCCCGGCAGAGATTTTCTCCCGACAAACTCCCGGTTTTCAGCCGGAGCTGGAGGCCACGCCCCCTCCAGCTCAATGCGGACCTGAGACTGAGTGGCGACAGCCTGTTCTCACGTCCGCTTTCCCACAATATAAACAGCTTGCCTGCCCAGTGAACGGAGAAGTTAAACAGGACAATACTGCCATCTAATGGATAGCCACCGGAACACTGAAATTCAAGTATTTTTTATTTTTTTCTATGTAAATAAAATATATATATATATATATATATATATATATATATATATATATATATATATATATATATATATATATATATATATATATATATATATATATATATATAGCTACAATTCACTGAAAGTCAAGTATTTCATACATATATATATATATATGAAATATATATGAAATACTCGAGTTGGTGAATTCTAGCTGTAAATACTGCCATCTAATGGATAGCCACCGGAACACTGAAATTCAAGTTTTTTGTTTTTTTTTGTATGTAAATAAAATAAATATATATATATATATATATATATATATATATATATATATATATATATATATATATATATATATAGCTACAATTCACTGAAAGTCAAGTATTTCATACATATATATATATATGAAATATATATGAAATACTCGAGTTGGTGAATTCTAGCTGTAAATAACCACGCCCCCCACCACCCCACCCACCCCCGACCAACCCCCCCCCCCCCCCCACCACCACCACCACCACCACCACCCCCACCCCCTACCCCGCACCTCCCGATATTGGAGGTCTCAAGGTTGGCAAGTATGTCGTACGGGTGCTTAAAAACCTTGAAAATGCTTGGATTTGATGTTGTGTTTTCAAGGTTTGAAAAATGCTTGAATTTTGGGTGAAGTGCTTGGAAATGCTTGGAAATGTTCATCATGTTTCTCGGCAGTCTTTCTTTCTTTCTTTATTTCGAACATGAACCCACTTACAGCATAATACATCACACAGTTTCATATCATTTCTCTTTACATCACGTTCGAAAAGGAGTAGGAAGAAGCAAAGCCTATTTAACCCTACCCCTTTCCCACTTCAGAGTGTTTACAAATACATACATTCATTTACTGACCTTTTTATAGTAAAATGACATCCGTGAATGAGTAATACAACAGTTTTGTAATGTGTAATTAATTAAGTCAGTCATTATTAACATAGTGAGATGAAGAATATCTTATTTTCAATAAGGTTGAAAGTATTTCTCATAATTCTTCTTTGTACTTTGTAAGCACTATTAATTTGAACAACCTCTTAAACTGGATCATATCTGTACATTGTTTAACTTCTTTACTTAATCCATTCCATCATTTAATTCCACATACTGATATGCTAAAGGTTCTAAGTGTTGTACGTGCATGCAAATGTTTTAAATTAGATTTTCCTCTAAGGTTATATTTATCCTCTTTAGTTGAGAAGAATTGTTGTACATTCTTTGGTAGCAGGTTATAGTTTACTTTGTACGTAATTTTAGCTGTTTGAAATTTGACCAAATCATCGAACTTTATTTTTTTTGACTCAATAAATAAAGGGTTTGTACCGTATTTCCTTGAATAGCCGCAGGGGCGCTAATTAATTTAAAACCTCCTGTCACTCCGGCGTTTACCGGAAGCCTGCGGGATGGCCGTGCATGCGGTAATTATTTTAAAACCTCTTCTCACTCCGGCGTTTACCAAAAGGAATGCGGTAAATTTAGGCGTGCGCTTTGAGTGTGATGTAAGCATACCATCATGAAAAGCACATTTAATAAAAAAAAAACGTTATTATGGTCTTACCTGTACTTATAAATGGAGTCCATTTGCAGCTCCTTCTGACCAAAAGCATCGATAACTTGTTTATAGAAATCTTCCTTATTTTCTTTCTTCAGTTTTAAAAGTCTCTCTGTCTCGATGGAGATATTCCTTTAATTATTACCTCCTGCTTCCATTGAAAGTCCAGTTTAGAAAACTGTTTTATTTTAGATACCGGTATGTAATCCTCCATGTTAAAAAAAAATAATCTCTTGCTGCGTGTAGTCCAGGGGTGTCAAACATACGGCCCGCGGGCCGGATCAGGCCCACGAACACGGTTTACCCGGCCCGGGGGATGAGTTTGCTAAGTATAAAAATGAGCTGAAATTTTGAATGAAAGAAACTGCTGTTCTAAACATGTCCACTGGATGTCACTATAGCAATTATTTGTATATTTGTAGATGATGCTACATACTGTATGTACAGAATAAACCACATGATGTTAGTTCAACAGTTGAGGAAAATGAGTAAACTACATAAATAACATCCTGTAATTTGATTTTGATGTTATTTTCTTTATCTTGATAGATTAAAAATAACACCAATTAGAGGTTTTTAAAACTTTGCCAGACTCAATTCCACCTATTTGACCGATGAACATGATCACATCATTTATTCAGAACGTATAAATAATGACCAACGAAGATAGAATACTATTAACCGCAACATGTAAGTGTAAAAAAAACAACATTATGATTTGTACATTTTCAGAATATTTTTAAACAAAGAAAACAATCTGAAGTTGTTGTTATTTTTAGGTTATCATGCCATGATTTTATCAGTTTGGCCCACTTGGGAGTAGATTTTGCTCCACGTGGCCCCTAAACTAAAATGAGTTTGACACCCCCGGTGTAGTCACTTCTTCTGCAGTACCGGAAGTCGCAAGAAGGATCACTAGCGCGGTAGCGCCCTCTACCACCAGGAGGCGGGAGTCATTTAATGACTTATACAGTATTTGACACACGCAGCTACAGTATATTAATAAAACATAGCTGCTTTCTGTTCTTTTTAGCATACTGTACCGGTATTCAATAGCTTGGACCTTAAATCCTACTGAATAGCTCTTTATCTTTTTTTCCTTTGTGCGATTGCAAACTACTGAAAGCAGCTTCCTCCATTTTGAAAATGAGGACAGGTAAAGCGTCACTCGTGACCTAACGAATTTGACCCGGCGGAAGTTCTAGCCATATGCTAAATATTTTGCGAAACGAGTTTGACCCGGCGAAAATTATAGACATGCGGTAATAAAATTAATATTTTGCGAAACGAATTTGATCCGGCGTTAATAATGAACCGGCGATAAGGCGAAGCATGCGTTAATTATTTTGAGAAACGAGTTTGACCCGGCAGTAATTCTAGACGTGCGAATACTATATTCCCTGCGCCGATTCAAGGAAATATGGTATGTTCTCTATATCCAACATTATGTATCAGTCTACTTGATCTTTTTTGTAACACGGTTAACGAATGTAGCGCACATTTGTAGTTATTTCCCCGTATTTCTTCACAATAACTCAGATATGGTAACACTAGCGAGCAGTAGAGACTGACTCGATAGGCTAATTGTAAAATGGAAAAAAAAAAAAAGTTTCCTTAAAAATGAAAGCTACACGCTTGATCTGTTGGCTTTGCACGAGCCCTTACATTAGGTTGTTGTATGCGGCTCTGTGTCGCCCCCAAGAGGACAGTGGTGCATCGGTCCATCACGCCGGGAGGTTGTCGTTTTAATGAAAATTGGATGGAAAATGACAAATACAAACTTTAGATAAAACGTGGAACTGAACCACGTGTAGCCTGCTGCAAAGTATGCAAAAAAGGAAATTAATTTGCACTTTTTGGCGTTATTTGCACTGTGACGGTCATATGTAATTTGTAACCTTTTGCACAACATAGAGCTGAGTTCATGTGAATGATTCTGAGTTTTTATACAACATGCTTCGATGTAATTTTTGCTCCATTATTTTGGTTGTCTGCCTACCTCAGTTAAAGCAAACAAGTTACATTCTGTCGTTTTGGTTAATTACATTAAAATGGTTACATTATTGGACTTGTTTGTACTGTGCAGGTCATGTAATGCATCATTTGTAACCTTTTTCTCACAACTTAGAGCTGAGTTAATATGAATGATTTTGCAGTGATTACACAAAATGCATTTCTTGCTCTATTATATTCGTTGTCTACTTAACTTGTCTGGCTACCTCAGTGAAAGCAAAAAAAAAAGTTAACTTTTGTCTTTTTGTTCATTTGTTATCATAGCCACCGTTATAGGGCTAGATATGCTTAATGAAAGGTGACTGAGGTGTTGCGAAACAAACAAAATATTTTTCTTTCATTTATTATCCTTCTATGAATGTGGAACAGTTGTTAATAAATGAGCGAAATTGACATTTTGAGGGTGCGTGTATTTATATCACGTTTTGCAGTTTACAAGCACAAATACGTGCTGCTTGATGTCATTGAGTGCTGTAAGTCAGAAAAAGAACAAGAAATCACCATATGAAGTATAACTTACTTCACTAATTATTATTTATTTTTTATTGTTATTACTTATGGAGTATATTGTGAATAAATTGAGAACAGGAAGTGAACAAAAGTTTTAGCAACTGCTATGTAAAGGAAAAGGGATAGGATTAACGTATTTTCCGCACCGTAAGGCGCTCCGTGTTATTAGCCGCACCTTCAATGAACGGCATACTTCAAAACTTTGTTTACCCATTAGCCGCACCTACGCTGCGCTAAAGGGAATGTCTAAAAAAACAGTCAGATGGAGGTCAGTCCAACTTTAATATATTAAAAACCAGCGTTCTAACAACTCTGTTCACTCCCAAAATGTAATGTGCAATCATGTAACGGGCAAATGTGCAATCACCAAAAATAGTAACACTCAAAATAGTACAGAGCAGAGCAATAGCAACATCAATAACTCAACATTGCTCGAACGATAATGTCACACAACACACAAAATAAACATTTAAAGGCCTACTGAAAGCCACTACTACCGACCACGCAGTCTGATAGTTTATATATCAATGATGAAATCTTAACATTGCAACACATGCCAATACGGCCGGGTTAACTTATAAAGTGACTTTTAAAACTTCCCGGGAAATATCCGGCTGAAACGTCGCGGTATGATGACGTATGCGCGTGACGAAGTCAGAGTAACGGAAGTTATGGTACCCCGTAGAATCCTATACAAAAAGCTCTGTTTTCATTTCATAATTCCACAGTATTTTGGACATCTTTTGCAATTTGTTTAATGAACAATGAAGGCTGCAAAGAAGACAGTTGTAGGTGGGATCGGTGTATTAGCAGCGGACTACAGCAACACAACCAGGAGGACTTTGTTGGAGCGCTAGCCGCGCTAGCCGCCGACCTCACCTTGACTTCCTACGTCTCCGGGCCGCCAAACGCATCGGGTGAAGTCCTTCGTCATTCTGCCGATCGCTGGAACGCAGGTGAGCACGGGTGTTGATGAGTAGATGAGGGCTGGCTGGCGTAGGTGGAGAGCTAATGTTTTTAGCATAGCTCTGTGAGGTCCCGTTGCTAAGTTGCTAAGTTAGCTTCAATGGCGTCGTTAGCACAGCATTGTTAACCTTCGCCAGCCTGGAAAGCATTAACCGTGTATTTACATGTCCACGGTTTAATAGTATTGTTGATTTTCTATCTATCCTTCCTTCTATCCTTTATTTTTTTGTTTCTATATGCAGTTAAAGCACGATGCTATCACGTTAGCTCGTAGCTAAAGCATTTCGCCGATGTATTGTCGTGGAGATAAAAGGCACTGAATGTCCATTTCGCGTTCTCGACTCTCATTTTCAAGAGGATATAGTATCCGAGGTGGTTTAAAATACAAATCCATGATCCACAATAAAAAAAGGAGAGTGTGGAATATAATGAGCCAGCTTGTACCTAAGTTACGGTCAGAGCGAAAAAAGATACGTCAATCACTGTCTCTCAAGTCCTTCACTGTAACGTTCCTCATCTACGAATCTTTCATCCTCGCTCAAATTAATGGGGTAATCGTCACTTTCTCGGTCCGAATCTCTCTCGCTCCATTGTAAACAACGGGGAATAGTGAGGAATACTAGCTCCTGTGACGTCACGCTACTTCCGGTACAGGCAAGGCTTTTTTTTTATCAGCGAGCAAAAGTTGCGAACTTTATCGTCGATTTTCTCTATTAAATCCTTTCAGCAAAAATATGGCAATATCGCGAAATGATCAAGTATGACACATAGAATGGATCTGCTATCCCCGTTTAAATTAAAAAAAAATCATTTCAGTAGGCCTTTAAAGCTCACTTTCTGAAGTTATTCTTCATCCATAAATCCCTCGAATTCTTCTTCTTCGGAGTCTGAATTAAAAAGTTGGGCGAACACGGCGTCCAAAATGGCCGGCTCCGTCTCGTCCAAGTCATCAGAGTCAGTGTCGCTGTTGTTGTCCAGCAGTTCCGTGAATCCTGCCTTCCGGAAAGCTCGGACCACAGTTGAGACCGATATATCCGCCCAGGCATTTACAATCCACTGGCAGATGTTGGCAGATGTTGTCCGGCGCTGTCTCCCTGTTTTAGTGAAGGTGTGCTCGCCTTCGGTCATCCATTGTTCCCACGCCGTTCGCAGTCGAGCTTTAAAGGTCTACTGAAACCCACTACTACCGACCACGCAGTCTGATAGTTTATATATCAATGATGAAATCTTAACATTATAACACATGCCAATACGGCCGGGTTAACTTATAAAGTGACATTTTAAATTTGCCGCTAAACTCCCGGTTCGAAACGCCTCTGAGGATGACGTATGCGCGTGACGTAGACCGGCGAACACGGGTATGCCTTCCACATTGAAGCCAATACGAAAAAGCTCTGTTTTCATTTCATAATTCCACAGTATTCTGGACATCTGTGTTCGTGAATCTGTTGCAATCATGTTCATTGCATTATGGAGAAGGAAGCTGAGCAAGCAAAGAAGAAAGTTGTCGGTGCGAAATGGACGTATTTTTCGAACGTAGTCAGCAACAACAGTACACAGCCGGCGCTTCTTTGTTTACATTCCCGAAAGATGCAGTCAAGATGGAAGAACTCGGATAACAGAGACTCTAACCAGGAGGACTTTTGACTTCGATACACAGACGCCTGTAGAGAACTGGGACAACACAGACTCTTACCAGGATTACTTTGATTTGGATGACAAAGACGCAGACGTGCTACTGTGAGTATGCAGCTTTGGCTTCTAAACATTTGATGGCTTGACCGTATGTGCGCAACTTTTTTTTGCGTATGTACGTAACTTTTTAAAAATATATAAGCTTTATGAACCTTGGGTTAGGTGAACGGTCTTTTGGGCTGAGTGATTGTGTGTGTTGATCAGGTGTTTGAATTGCATTGGCGTGTTCTATGGAGCTAGGAGCTAGCAGAGGAGCTAGGAGCTAGCATAACAAACACGCAGGTGTTTTTATGCAGGATTAATTTGTGGCATATTAAATATAAGCCTGGTTGTGTTGTGGCTAATAGAGTATATATATGTCTTGTGTTTATTTACTGTTGTAGTCATTCCCAGCTGAATATCAGGTCACCCCCGGCTCTCACAGCATCTTCCCTATCTGAATAGCTTCAACTCCCCACTAGTCCTTCACTTGCACTTTACTCATCCACAAATCTTTCATCCTCGCTCAAATTAATGGGGAAATTGTCGCTTTCTCGGTCCGAATCTCTCTCACTTCATGCGGCCATCATTGTAAACAATAGGGAACTTTGCGTATATGTTCAACTGACTACGTCACGCTACTTCCGGTAGGGGCAAGCCTTTTTTTAATCAGATACCAAAAGTTGCGATCTTTATCGTCGTTGTTCTATACTAAATCCTTTCAGCAAAAATATGGCAATATCGCAAAATGATCAAGTATGACACATAGAATAGATCTGCTATCCTCGTTTAAATAAAAAAAATTCATTTCAGTAGGCCTTTAAATGCCCTGTTTACACCAATATCCAGTGGTTGGAGTTCTTTGGTTAATCCACCCGGAATGACGGCGAGTGTTGAATTAGTGTGTTTCACTTGTTTTTTTACACCATCATGGAGTCGTAAATCAACAAGGATGGAGCTGTGTGAAAAAAGCCACCCGGTCTCTTCACATACACTTCTTTCAACCCCTCGCTCATCTTTTCCTCATCCATCCATCCCTTTGAGTTAGCCTTTATGATAATGCCGGCTGGAGAGTTCTCTTTTGGCGAGGTCTTCCTTTTGAAGATAACCACGGGTGGAAGTTTCTGTCCATTAGCATGGCAAGCTAGGACCACTGTGAAAGACGACTTCTCATGTCCTGTGGTGCGAATATTTACCGTACGTGCTCCTGTTTTATCCACGGTGCGGTTCACAGGAATATCAAAAGTGAGGGGAACCTCGTCCATGTTGATGATGTGCTCTGGCCGGATCTTTTTTTTCAGCTATCTTGTTTTTACAATATGCCAGCTTTTCTTGAAAGTCTTTTGGTAGTTGCTGTGAAATAGTAGTCCGTGTGCGGATGGAGAGATTGCGTCTTTTCATGAACCGAAAACACCAAGAAGCACCACCTTTAAAGGCCTACTAAATGAATTTTTTTTATTTAAACGGGGATAGCAGATCTATTCTATGTGTCATACTTGATCATTTCGCGATATTGCCATATTTTTGCTGAAAGGATTTAGTATAGAACAACGACGATAAAGATTGCAACTTTTGGTATCTGATAAAAAAAAAAGGCTTGCCCCTACCGGAAGTAGCGTGACGTAGTCAGTTGAACATATACGCAAAGTTCCCTATTGTTTACAATGATGGCCGCATGAAGTGAGAGAGATTCGGACCGAGAAAGCGACAATTTCCCCATTAATTTGAGCGAGGATGAACGATTTGTGGATGAGTAAAGTGCAAGTGAAGGACTAGAGGGCAGTGGGAGCGATTCAGATAGGGAAGATGCTGTGAGAGCCGGGGGTGACCTGATATTCAGCTGGGAATGACTACAACAGTAAATAAACACAAGACATATATATACTCTATTAGCCACAACACAACCAGGCTTATATTTAATATGCCACAAATTAATCCTGCATAAAAACACCTGCGTGTTTGTTACGCTAGCTCCTAGCTCCTCTGCTAGCTCCTAGCTCCATAGAACACGCCAATACAATTCAAACACCTGATCAACACACACAATCACTCAGCCCAAAAGACCGTTCACCTAACCCAAGGTTCATAAAGCCTATATATTTTTAAAAAGTTACGTACATACGCAAAAAAAAGTTGCGCACATACGGTCAAGCGATCAAATGTTTAGAAGCCAAAGCTGCATACTCACAGTAGCACGTCTGCGTCTTTGTCATCCAAATCAAAGTAATCCTGGTAAGAGTCTGTGTTGTCCCAGTTCTCTACAGGCGTCTGTGTATCGAAGTCAAAAGTCCTCCTGGTTAGAGTCTCTGTTATCCGAGTTCTTCCATCTTGACTGCATCTTTCGGGAATGTAAACAAAGAAGCGCCGGCTGTGTACTGTTGTGGCTGACTACGTTCGAAAAATACGTCCATTTCGCACCGACAACTTTCTTCTTTGCTTGCTCAGCTTCCTTCTCCATAATGCAATGAACATGATTGAAACAGATTCACGAACACAGATGTCCAGAATACTGTGGAATTATGAAATGAAAACAGAGCTTTTTCGTATTGGCTTCAATGTGGAAGGCATACCCGTGTTCCCCGGTCTACGTCACGCGCATACGTCATCCTCAGAGGCGTTTCGAACCGGAAGTTTAGCGGCAAATTTAAAATGTCACTTTATAAGTTAACCCGGCCGTATTGGCATGTGTTGCAATGTTAAGATTTCATCATTGATATATAAACTATCAGACTGCGTGGTCGGTAGTAGTGGCTTTCAGTAGGCCTTTAAAATCATCCAAGTGAAGTTCGCTTGCTAGCGCTGTTGCCTTCATGCGAATAGTGATGGTACTAACACTTCTGCTTGCTGCTCTCTGCTCAACAACCCACTGTTCGAGTCTGTCCTCCAACGGTAGCCATCTTGCTTTGTTCCCTCGAAAACTCAGTTTTGTCTTCTTTACTTGGCGCAGGTCATCTTGTTGCTTCCTCCACCTACGCACCATTGATTCATTTATGTTCAATTATCTCGCTGCTGCTCTATTTCCGTGTTCTTCTGCGTGACTTATTGCCTTGAGTTTAAACTCTGCGTTGTACGCGTGTCTCTTTGTAGGAGCCATTTTGTGGTCGTCTTTACAGTAACACACAAATGAAATGAATCGTATTACCCGCGCGCTTCTTCTTCTACGGGGGCGGGTGCTCACCTTGGAGGTTGCTTACAGTAGAAGAAGAAGCGCTTCCTCTTCTACGGGGAAAAAAGATGGCGGCTGTTTACCGTAGTTGCGAGACCTAAACTTTATGAAAACGAATATTAATATTAATCCATACAAAAGCCGCACCGGGTTATTAGCCGCGCTGTCAGCTTTTGAGAAAAATTGTGTTTTTTAGGTGCGGCTTATGGTGCGGAAAATACGGTAATTAAGCTCTGCTTCTTCCTACTCCTTTTCGAACATGTTAAATAGAGAAACTGGAAATTGTGACTTATCACGTTGCATGCATGCATGTTCCAAATGAACACAAACTCCAACTCAAACATTGACATCTGGGTGCTAAAGTGGTTAGTGCATCCCCCTAATTCAGGGGTGTCCAAAGTGCGGCCCGGGGGCCATTTGGGGCCCGCAGCTAATTGTTTACCGGCCCCCCACACATTCTGCAAAAATTGCAAAATTGATAATATTGCAAAAATTTTAAAAAAACATTTAAAAAAAAGTGGAATGGGGTGAAATATAACAAGAAAAAGTTGCAATGTTGACACAAAGCTGCCATGTTTTTTTTCCTTTTGTCTTTATTTTTCTTTCTTTTTTGCCATGGCTGAAAAAAAAAGACTAAAAATCTATGTTAAAATGAATTATTACTTAAAAAATATCACTTTAAAATGTTTTATGTGGAAAAAATATTGCGTATATTGTGTGGTTGCCATATAAAAACATCAAAGTTTTATTTGACAAAAGAGCATAAAACAAACAAAATAATAGTTCAAACGTAAAATCGACAGATATATCTGAAGTTGATCTCGTAATTTAAGTGTTAAAAGTAAAAAAAAAACTAATAAAAATGTATCACTTTATGAGTGGGGCACCTTTTGGATCCCAAATATATTTTTTAGGATTTTATTTAACTTTTCACTGTGATTACTCAAAAATATTAAAGACTTAAAATCAATGGTGTCCTGCATTATTGATCTGTTAGGGCTCTGGGGCCGTACTTATCAAGCTTCTTAGAGTGCCATTTTACACTTAAGTCCTGAGAATTTGCGAAATTTAGTCCTACTCTCAAACTTAAGAATAAAAGCTTTTTATCAACGTTCTTAAGTCTAAGAATCACTCCTACTCTCCACGATATTTAAGAGACCTTCAGAGGTGTCTTAAGTGGTTAGGAGTTGCCAGCAGGGGATGGCACTGAGGCGAGAGAGACGTGCGCGAACGTTCAGGGAACGGAACAATGTTTGGGTTTTTTTGATGACGAGCAGCTGATCAAACGGTATCGTTTAGACAGAGCGGATATTATTTTTGTCACAGATTTAATACTTTTCGATTCCTTGTTGATTTCTGCATGTGTCTGCAGTGGGCTAGTATAATTTGTTGAAAGGACTAGTTGGTACAATCCCTGGGGACTCTGCATGGCAGGGGCGTCCTCCTCCCTGAGCCAGGCTTGCACCTGACCGCATACCTAAGTGAGGCTAGGTGACACTGCTGGGAGGCTTTTCCACCATTGGGACACATCTTCAGTTGTGTGCCCCAGCGTCACGGGGTGTTTCGGCCCGGCTTACCACAAGACACCCTCTGCTGAGGAAGGGCCCACCCCAGGGTGATCAAATCCCTGGGTGTGTGTGTCCCATTAGGTGTTAGCCTTAGCAGCCCAGCTGGTGTCACTCCTCCTCAACCACAACCAATGGCTTGTCCTCTCTGCTGTGTTGGCCAGCTCTTTAATGGCCTGTCTGTGAGCCTGCCCCCTGACTCCAACCTCCCTAAGGAGCTTTGCTGATATTATTTTTGTCACAGATTTAATACTTTTCGATTCCTTGTTGATTTCTGCATGTGGCTGCAGTGGGCTAGTATATATAGAGCCACCCACACCAGTTTCAAATTAGTTGCCTATTTAATGAATTGGAAAGAAAATGTTATGACAGTAGCGTATGTGTGTGGCCGTGAGGTGAGTGACGTCAGTGAGTGTGTGGGCGAGAGAAGAGAGGGAGCGGTAGCGAGAGTGCCGGCGGGGACTAGTTTGTTTTGTATTATTTTGTAGTTTATTGTCAAAATATACACTCCCATTGTCCACTTAAATATTTCCAAGATATTTCTTTATTCTTAGACAACGGATTCCCTTCCGTGATTGGTCATTTCTATGGACACAGAAATGACGTCACCTAAAATTCCGTTTACGGCACATAGTAATGTCGTAATTCAGCTCTGAGTGTGACACTTAAGATTCAGTCCTACACCTCGCTGAAAGTGTGAGTAAGACGCTTGATAACTAACTTTTAAGTGCAGCTTTCAGCGAAGAATTTATTTACTCTTAAGTCAACTCTTAGCAGATTTCTTAGGAGTAATTCTAAGAAGCTTGATAAGTACGGCCCCTGATTACTAAATACTGCATATTTCAGTTTTACTATAAAAAACAAAGTTGTCTTTGACAGAAAACCTTTTTTTTTTTTTTTTACTTTATATTAACCTCAAGTTGATATAGAGATTTACTGTAAGCGTTAAATAAAAAAATAATAATAATAATTTGACTTATTTTTAACAGTTTAATGCAGGGGTGTCAAAGGTACGGCCCGCGGGCCGGATCAGGCCCGCAAACAGGTTTTATCCGGCCCGCGTGTTGAGTTTGCCAAGTATAACAATGAGCTGATTTTTTTTTTGGAACGAAAGAAACTGCTGTTCTAAATGTGTCCACTGGATGTCACAATAGCAATTCTGTTAGGCAAGCAAACGGTTTATACCGGGGACAAGCAAGAGGTTTACAGTAAAGGGGTACTGTGGCTCCTCCTCCTGGACCCACATGAAACCTAAACCCTGCCGTTTTATGTCACCCTGTTTTTGGCCCACGAGAAAAGTGAACTTAACCCTTTTGAATAGTTTTTACCTCCGTTTATTACGGTTTGTTGAGTTAGCTCTGGGGGGGTTAAATCACCAAAAATGATTCCCGGGCGCGGCCATCGCTGTTCCCCACTGCTACCCACTGCTCCCCCAGGGGGTGAACAAGGGGATGGGTCAAATGCAGAGGACAAATTTCACCACACCCAGTGTGTGTGTGACAATCATTGGTACTTTAACTTCAACTTAACGTGGATATGACAAAGGAGGTACTTGATACAGAGAAGAGTTTACATGTTGTGTTTTTGTTCAACCCCAGAAAGACTGTGACTTAAAGTTGAATCTTGGCTTTGTAGATACACTGAGACAAAGTCTAAGTTCATTGTGTCTTTGAAACCACACCAATTTCCTCTGAATGTTCAACAAATTTGAAGTGTTTTGTCCAGAGGATTTTTTGTGATTTGTACTGTAGTGGATAAATCGCCCTAGGGTTACCTCTCAACTGAATTGGGAGGGACACGACACTACATGTCAGGTCACCCTGACATAATGCTAGTTCGTTTGGTGGCGTGATAATAGAACTTTGGACTGTTGCATAAGTTGTTATTTTGTTAGACTCAGACCACAGGAAGGTTATAAATGAATGCTGTGGACCGATACGGGTGTGCATTCTTTCTAATTCTTTCGAGGGTGCACCATCTTTCGTCTCCGGATATACTGTCTGTGTAAACACATGTCTTTCCAATCCAACTTTGTATTATCTGATTGGGTAAATAAACTCTTGTAACCAACTCTCTATTGTTCCTGTTTAAGACTCTGACTTTTCCACTACAGTACGTTTTCAGAATGTGCTTGTTCTATTTTCGGGCAAAGTAAAACAACCTGAAGTTGTCTTTATTTTAACGTTATCATGCCATGATTTTACCATTCCGGCCCACTTGGGAATCGGAGTTTTTGTGCAGAAATATGGGGGAATAACTTCAAAAGTACACTTTACTTGCTAATCGTGTTACAAAAAAAGGTCAGTTAGAATGATACATCATGTTGGATACAGAGAATATACAAACACTTTATTTATTGAATGAAACACATTGAAATTCAATGACTTGGTGCTTTTGTAAACAGCTAAAACAAAGAAAACAACCTGAAGTTGTCTTTATTTTTAAGTTATCATGCCACGATTTTACCATTCTGGCCCACTTGGGATTAGATTTCCCTCCATGCGGCCCTTGAGCTATAATGAGTTTTACACCACTGGTTTAATGACTGAGACCCTTTGTAGTACCCGGGAGCCCTAAACGTTAAAAAAAAAAAATCCATATATTTTGTTAAGGTTTGAAAATGAAAAACATCAAAATGGCCCCCCGCATGCTTAAATTTTTCCGTGTACGGCCCTCGGTGGAAAAAGTTTGGACACCCCTGCCCTAATTCGTCACGTTTCACGTGTCGAGTCGACCATTCCCTTCCTATTGTGCATATTTGTCATATCCGTGTGCATTCTTGCGCTCATTTCAACGCTGCTTTTGGCCCCCTTTGCTCCCTTCACACTCGTTCACCAGCAGAGCCAACGCTCCTCGCAGCGCGGGGATTGTGAACGCACCCCGAAAAGGAATCAACCCATCCGTAGCAATCCCGCTAAGATTGCAGTAAAATCGGTGTTGCATTCTCCGCTGATACGTTCCCCCCCCCCGAAATGGCAAACAGTGAGGTGTGAATAGATGTGCCTTTGGAATAATGGCGATGCTTTGTCCGCAACAAGCGATCGATATCACAGTGCAGCCGCTGGTCCAAATGTTGCGGATGGAGTCTCCATCTCCCCTCCCCTCCTCCACTATCTCCCGCTCACCTGGAGTCCGCAGTTTCCTATTCTTCCTTTCCCTTCTTTTTTTTTACTGTCACACCAGCAAGAGTCAATAGGTTTGCCCCCCCACCCCCACCCCCACCCCCCTCCCCGCCGTGTGTCACATTTCCATTACAACACACACTGGATGTGTGCTGCTGGATCACATCACCGCAATCTCGCTTTTTTTCATACGTTTTCCGCCAGACGCCAAGATGGGGTTTTCATTACCTCCGTCGGCAGTGAATTTTGGACTAGATTGCCTCGCCGAGTGCAGGACGTCGTCGGGATAGGACGGCGTCCCATCAGAACATCTCATCCCGCCATTTTGTTGTGTCTTACCTCCGGTTGTTCACGCTTGACGGAGTAAAAAGCCATTCGCTCTCCACTCGACAAAGCCCGTATGATGGAGTGTTCTCCCAACAAAACAAGGAAGCTTTCAGGGAAAACATACACTGCACAAACTGAAATCTAAGTAAGATGAAATATCTCAAATAAGGGTGATATTTGCTCGTTTTCTGTCTGATAAGATCATTCTTCTCACTAAGCAGATTTTATGTTAGAGTGTTTTCATTGTTTTAAGTGTTTTGGACCTAAATGATCCCAGTAAGATATTACAGCTTGTTGCTGAGATTTGATGACCTACACTACCGTTCAAAAGTTTGGGGTCACCCACACAATTTTGTGGAATAGCCTTCATTTCTAAGAACAAGAATAGACTGTCGAGTTTCAGATGAAAGTTCTCTTTTTCTGGCCATTTTGAGCGTTTAATTGACCCCACAAATGTGATGCTCCGGAAACTCAATCTGCTCAAAGGAAGGTCCGTTTTGTAGCTTCTGTAACGAGCTAAACTGTTTTCAGATGTGTGAACATGATTGCACAAGGGTTTTCTAATCATCAATTAGCCTTCTGAGCCAATGAGCAAACACATTGTACCATTAGAACACTGGAGTGATAGTTGCTGGAAATGGGCCTCTATACACCTATGTAGATATTGCACCAAAAACCAGACATTTGCAGCTAGAATAGTCATTTACCGCATTAGCAATGTATAGAGTGTATTTCTTTAAAGTTAGGACTAGTTTAAAGTTATCTTCATTGAAAAGTACAGTGCTTTTCCTTCAAAAATAAGGACATTTAAATGTGACCCAAAACTTTTGAACGGTAGTGTATTTACACTTTATATATATATATATATATATATATATATACATATATATATATATATATATATATATATACACCGTATTTTTCCGACTATAAGTCGCAGTTTTTTTCATAGTTTGGCCGGGGGGTGCGACTTATACTCAGGAGCGACTTATGTGTGAAATTATTAACACATTACCGTAAAATATCAAATATTATTGAGCTCATTCACGTACACTACCGTTCAAAAGTTTGGGGTCACCCACACAATTTTGTGGAATAGCCTTCATTTCTAAGAACAAGAATAGACTGTCGAGTTTCAGATGAAAGTTCTCTTTTTCTGGCCATTTTGAGCGTTTAATTGACCCCACAAATGTGATGCTCCAGAAACTCAATCTGCTCAAAGGAAGGTCAGTTTTGTAGCTTCTGTAACGAGCTAAACTGTTTTCAGATGTGTGAACATGATTGCACAAGGGTTTTCTAATCATCAATTAGCCTTCTGAGCCAATGAGCAAACACATTGTACCATTAGAACACTGGAGTGATAGTTGCTGGAAATGGGCCTCTATACACCTATGTAGATATTGCACCAAAAACCAGACATTTGCAGCTAGAATAGTCATTTACCGCATTAGCAATGTATAGAGTGTATTTCTTTAAAGTTAAGACTAGTTTAAAGTTATCTTCATTGAAAAGTACAGTGCTTTTCCTTCAAAAATAAGGACATTTCAATGTGACCCCAAACTTTTGAACAGTAGTGTATATTGAGTAAAACATGCTTGAAACTAGAATATCAACTGTTGCAAAGCTGTGTCATCAACATTCACAAAATGATGCATGTCCTAATTAATAAAAGTTGGTTTAAGAAAATACATACAATGATATCACATTTATATGGTGTGGAAAGAAGGCCAGTTGTTCATACTTAAGGTTGTCTTGTACACAAGATAAAGGAGGACTACAATTACCAAACTTCTTACATTATTATATCTCCTTCGGTTGTGAACAAACAAGCCACTTATTTCATTCTTCTGCAGATAAGGACTGGATCAACATAGAAAAAAATATATTTGGACATTGATGTGGGGAGTATATATTATATTTAAAAAATACCTAATAAATTAAAGCAGAGCCCAATAGAAGCCACCTTTAACATTCTAAAACTGTGTCAGAAAATACTAGGAATCAAGTCAATGACATCTGTAAATCAACCGCTTTGGTACAATCCTAATATCATAATTAATAAAATGTGGTTAAATGGACAACATGGAAAGACAGAGGTATTACTAAACTTTATCATATTATTATTACAAACTCTTTTAAACCGTTCAATGATTTAGTTGATCAATATAATGTACCCAGAAATCATTTTTTACATTTTATCTCTTTAAAACACGCTGTAAATAAATGCATATCTTCTGAAAGTATGTCTTTAAATAGCCATGAACTGGAAGATGCACTTTTTAATCAAGATACATTTAAGAAATAAATTAAACTATTTTATGGAATAATAAATGAACACCACACTAGAAATGCAAATGATGCATGTGTTGGGAAACGGATGATGGACTTAAACATTTTAGATGAAAGAGACATATCATGGAAGGATATTTGGAAAAATGCCAATAAGCCCTTTAGAAGCATTAAAGATAAACTGACTCAATTTAAGATGTTGAATAGATTGTATTTTACATCTTCTCAGCTGTTTAAAATTGGTGTAGTAGATAGCAAGTTATGTATGAAGTGTCGGGCAGCCGAGGCAACTCTTGTTCATTTATTGTGGGAATGTCAGAGAATAAAAGAGTTATGGTTGAAAACAACAAAAGAAGCAATCACAGTCCTTAATACAAACATCCCAATGACACTGCAAACTTGTATTCTTGGGGATCTCCATCAATTTAGTAACGTGTCATCAAAGAGTAAAAATGCATTTCTTTCAATATGCATTCAAATAAAAAGGGTAATATTAAAAAAAATGGATATATGTTGATAGTCCAACTCATACTGACTGGTATACACAAGCTATGGAGATGATATCAGTAGAAAAAACTGCATTTAGTTTAGATAATGATGAGTCATATATTGGAATATGGCATCCATTATTTAATTTTGTTTTAACTATTAAATGAACAAAAAATATGACTTATTTTATCTTTGTGAAAATATTGGACACAGTGTGTTGTCAAGTTTATGAGATGCGATGCAAGTGTGAGCCACTGTGACACTATTGTTCATTTTTTTATTTTATTTTTTTTATTAATGTTTGTAATGATAATGTCAATGAGGGATTTTTAACCACTGCTATGTTGAAATTGTTACTAATATAAGTTAAGTTAAAGTTAAAGTACCAATGATTGTCACACACACACTAGGTGTGGTGAAATGTGTCCTCTGCATTTGACCCATCCCCTTGATCACCCCCTGGGAGGTGAGGGGAGCAGTGGGCAGCAGCGTAGCCGCGCCCGGGAATCAATTTTGGTGATTTAACCCCCAATTCCAACCCTTGATGCTGAGTGCCAAGCAGGGAGGTAATGGGTCCCATTTTTATAGTCTTTGGTATGACCCGGCCGGGGTGTGAACCCACAACCTACCGATCTCAGGGCGGACACTCTAACCCAGGGGTCACCAACACGGTGCCCGCGGGCACCAGGTAGCCCGTAAGGACCAGATGAGTAGCCCGCTGGCCTTGTTCTAAAAATAGCTCAAATAGCAGCACTTAACAGTGAGCTGCCTCTATTTTTTAAATTTTATTTATTTACTAACAAGCTGGTCTCGCTTTGCCCGACATTTTTAATTCTAAGAGAGACAAAACTCAAATAGAATTTGAAAATCCAAGAAAATTAAAGACTTGGTCTTCTTTTGTTTCAATAAATACATTAATTTTTTTACTTTGCTTCTTATAACTTTCAGAAAGACAATTTTAGAGAAAAAATACAACCTTAAAAATGATTTTAGGATTTTTAAACACATATACCTTTTTACCTTTTACATTCCTTCCTCTTCTTTCCTGACAATTTAAATCAATGTTCAAGTAAATTTATTTTTTTATTGTAAAGAATAATAAATACATTTTAATTTAATTTTTCATTTTAGCTTCTGTTTTTTCGACAAAGAATATTTGTGAAATATTTCTTCAGACTTATTATGATTAAAATTCAAAAAAATTATTCTGGCAAATCCAGAAAATCTGTAGAATCAAATTTAAAACTTATTTAAAAGTCTTTTGAATTTCTTTTAAAATTTTTGTTCTGGAAAATCTAGAAGAAATAATGATTTGTCTTTGTTAGAAATATAGCTTGGTCCAATTTGTTATATATTCTAACAAAGTGTAGATTGGATTTTAACCAATTTAAAACATGTCATCAAAATTCTAAAATTAATCTTAATCAGGAAAAATTACTAATGATGTTCCATAAATTCGATTTAGCTAGTTTTTCTCTTCTTTTTTTCGGTTGAATTTTGAATTTTAAAGAGTCGAAATTGAAGATAAACAAAGTTTCAAAATTTAATTGTCTTTTTTTTCGTGTTTTCTCCTCTTTTAAACTGTTCAATTAAGTGTAAATATCATTAATTATTAATAATAACATAGAGTTAAAGGTAAATTGAGCAAATTGGCTATTTCTGGCAATTTATTTAAGTGTGTATCAAACTGGTAGCCCTTCGCATTAATCACTACCCAAGAAGTAGCTCTTGCTTTCAAAAAGGTTGGTGACCCCTGCTCTAACCACTAGGCCACTGAGTAGTAATATTGATACTGTTGTTGATAATATTCATTTTTGTCTCACTACTTTTAGATTGTTCCGTGTCATGTTTGTGTCTCCTCAATTGCTCTCAATTGCTCTGTTTATTGCTATTCTGAATGTTGCTGGGTCGGGTTTGGTTTTGAAATTGTATTGCATTATTATGGTATTGTTGTGTATTGTTTTCATTTAAAAAAAATAATTTTTTTTAAAATCATTTTTGAGTCAAGAATCGTGTTGAATTGAAAAAAAATCGATTTTGAATGGAATCGTGGGACACCCAAAGATTCACAGCCCTAGTACGCGGTATCATTTAGCACATTTGTTTGCATGGAATGTTTTGCCAAACTTCCAAGTGGGACATGTCCTACTTCCTAGTCTTTCTCCAAAGTCACATGAGAACGTTGTCACAACAGCAGAGAGGAAAACAAAGACGCAGGTATCTTTACTTAAGGAATGTTTGCACAAACTCTCCTTCACTCCACTCAACTCACATCATTTTCCTCACGAGGAAAGATCACTACGTTTCCTGATGTTACCAAAACCCAACAACGAACCGCTAGAAATGGAAACGTGGCGGCGGATCAGCGACACGCGAGGCCGGCACGACTGTCAGAGCGTATTGACGCCTCTGTAGAAATGCAAGCGTTTCACTTCCGCACGACTGATGACGGACGGACATTCAAACAGCTCGCTCTTTTTGGTTTGTCCTCAGATGTCTCCATTCAGTGCTGTCAGTCCGACTTGGCAATTAAATATAGAACGGCGTTTGATGTTTGCTGCGTAAACAATGCCAGCTGTAAATAATACGAGTAAAGTCATGCTGTTGTTCAATCAATCAATCAATCAATCAATCAATCAAAGTTGACTTATATAGCCCTTAATCCCGAATGTCTCAAAGGGCTGCACAAGCCACAAGGACATCCTGGGCTCAGATCCCACATCAGGGCAAGAAATAACTCACCCCAATGGGGTACAATGAGAAACCTCAGAGGGGACCGCAGATGTGGGTTAGGGTTAGGGTTAGGGTTAGGCTTCTTATAGCTCTCTTTTGTAAAAGGAAGATTGGATTTAAATGTGTTTTACCCCACACTTCAACACTGTATGTCAGATATGGAACAATCAGGGAGTTATACAAAATATACAATGCTTTTTGATTGACCATTTTTTCCCACTTTGAATAAAATAGCAATCGTTTTAGATATTTAAACCTTTGTGTCATTTATATGTGATTTCCATGACGAATGTTCATCAATCATAACACCCAAAAAACTTGATCTCATTTGTTCTTTGGATTCCAACTCCTCCACACTTTTCCCACCACTAGAAAATATCATAAGGCAATCTGTTACCATTAAACCATCCTTTAATTTGGAATACGTTTGTTTTCAATGACCTCCAACACACCAAAATTAAATAAAGGTTGTGTCGTACGCAAATAAAATACACTTAACTGCACTTTTTTGGAGTGTTGCCTATCGTTCACAATCATTATGAGAGACAAGAACATTCATGTCTTTTTTCCCCCCCGATTTTAAAGATGTTAAAAAATGCTTGAAAGATGCGGGAATCACTGTTGTAACCTTCAAAGTCCTCGAAAATAACTTCAAAGCCCTCCATCAACATTTTATATACACACTGCAAGTCTATATATAATGTAGTAACAGACACCTTCATAACAATATGTCATATGTTCAATATTTACTGTATTTTGATCATAATCATTTCCGGGACTGATTTCTATCGCACAATGATTTCTGTTTCCATAGCAACGCGTGTCTGACTTCTGGCAACAACTTGTGTTCCTACTTCAGAAAATCAAACACGAGTGTGTGTTCTAATCATGGCCGACTTGGTAACAGACAACAATTTTTGGACAAATGAGAATTAACAACCTTATATTTTTTAAGCTGAATATACTGAGGATGAACTGCTGCTTGTAGAAGCGAGAACGAAGGAAAAGTGAGACATTGGGGCAGAAGAGTGAGGTGAAAAGCGACGACGTTATAAATATGGAACTTGGAGACAAGCTATTAAGACATAAATGGATTGCTCACCCAAAATCAACAGGAAACGTCCCTGGCCAGCTGGACCAGACGAACAACTATTTAATATCCAGTGAGTCACTATACTATCAATCATGATACACACAGCACGTCATGCGTGTTATTACAACTACCGTACATACACTGTCTGGCTAGTTGTGTACAAACAAAACATGAAATGTGGGTTAATACTTTACAGATACTGTAATATGATTGTTTAAAGTTTTTCAGTCAGTACAAATTAGTGTTCTATCGCATTGTGTTGTGCATTACAAACTCAAACTCGTCACGTGCTGACGTAGAAGCTAGCTTATCTCTTGCCGTAGTTATCTTTCACGGCTGATACCGTATTACGCTAGAAAAATGGTTTCTCAGTGTTTGTTCTTACAATAACAATGTCGCTACAGCTTGGTTATTACACAGGTTACGGAACGTAAATGAAGTATCGTTGACGGTTTTTGAATGCATTTTGAAAGGGATTTAGTGGTAGAATTGATCGCTCCCATTAGCTGCATTGCTAGCCACCAAGAACGAGCTGATTTTTCCAAGTTAGACTGCAAAAAAAAAGGAAGAATAAACCTTTTGTCTTCTTGTCTCTCATAATGATTGTGAACGACAGGAGGCAAAATTCCCCCCAAAAAGTGTAGTTCCCCTTTAAAAAGTTAGAAAACATTGGTAATATCATTGATAAAACATGAGAAACAGTAGTGGTCCGAGGACCAATCCTTGTGGCACTCCACAACTAATATAATGTAAGGCAACTTTTCCACTGCGAACTTCCACAAACTGTTTTCTGTCTTTCAGGTGGTTTTTGACCCGCTCATGTGCCGCTCCTCTTATTCCGTATTTGTGCAGTTTGTCCAATAATATTTCATGTTTGAAACGCTTTTTGAAGCTCTACAAAAAACACTTAAGTATTGTTTTTTTTATGTACTGCAGTTGAAATGTCTTCTGCCATATCAATTATTGCTGTTGCAGTGTCACGACCAGAATAGGACTCGGAATAGGAAACAGTTATTTATAGAGATGTCAAATAATATCGGAATGCCGATATTATCGGCCGATAAATGCTTTAAAATGTAATATCGGAAATTATCGGTATCGGTTCCAAAAAGTAAAATGTATGACTTTTTAAAATGCCGCTGTACGGAGTGGTACACGGACGTAGGGAGAAGTACAGAGCGCCAATAAACCTTAAAGGCACTGCCTTTGCGTGCCGGCCCAATCACATAATATCTACGACTTTTCACACACACAAGTGAATGCAAGTCATACTTGGTCAACAGCCATACAGGTCACACTGAGGGTGGCCGTACAAACAACTTTAACACTGTTACAAATATGCGCCACACTGTGAACCCACACCAAACAGGAATGACAAACACATTTCGGGAGAACATCCGCACCGTAACACAACATAAACACAACAGAACAAATACCCAGAACCCCTTGCAGCACTAACTCTTCCGGGACGCTACAATATACACTCCCGCTACACCCTACCCCCCCACCTCAGCCCCGCCCTCCAAGCTGCTGTTTTGAGGCATGTTAAAAAAAAATGGACTTTGTGACTTCAATAATAAATATGGCAGTTGGCATTTTTTCCCATAACTTGAGTTGATTTATTTTGGAAAACCTTGTTACATTGTTTAATGCATCCAGCGGGGTATCACAACAAAGTTAGGCATAATAATGTGTTAATTCCACGACTGTATATATATCGGAATCCGTAATTAAGAGTTGGACAATATCGGAATATCGGATATCGGCAAAAAAGCCATTATCGGACATCTGTAGTTATTTATTCTGACAAGTGAAGGGGTCCAAAACGGGAGAAACAAAACAGGCTATCAAAACCGATCTAACCTGACCACTACACTAACAAAAATACTAAAAGCTCAAAACGCTCCGACTACGGAGGGGAAAAGGTGTAAGAACAAGCACTACCAAATACAACAAAAGGCGCTCCAAAGTAGGCGATACTAGGAAGCTAATCTTACCGGACAAAAGTTTACAAACCAAGAATCTGCCGTGGAATCGAAAGGTACACAAACACGTGGCTATGGCTGTGGACAAGACTGGGGCAAAGGAACACTGGAGGTACGCACAGGAAGATACGGAAACACTCTGGCACAGGACAGAAGGAGGGCGAGACATTCCTACACGTGAGGGAGGGTGACACAGGTGGGCATAATCAGAGCTGTGATACAGGAGGCAGGGCAAGTGATCTGAAACGAGAGGGAGAGTTAGCATTTCAAAATATAACAGGAAATGACAAGCCAACCTGAAACCCGGACAAGACTTCACCCAGGTGTGACAATTAGGACGGAACCCAATTTACCGCAGGGCTTTGAAAAAAAGAAGAACAAAGTACCGGTAGTAGTCTTGTCGTTGGCCCTGTCCGTGGTCCTGAAGCAGCTCTTTGTTGGGGCTCAGCTCAGCACTTTCTCATGCTAACAATCACAAACCAAAGTTCAACTATATTTGGGCAAAATATCCTGGCGCTATTGTCATCAGGTCGACATTTCGCATTACTATTATTGTTGTGGATAAAATATCATGATACTATTGTTATCAAGGCCAAAATATTGCTATTATATTGTCATTCACGGCAAAGTGTTGCGATATTATTCCATCCATCCATCCATCCATTTTCTGCCGCTTGTCCCTTAAAGGCCTACTGAAATGAGATTGTCTTATTTAAACTGATATAGCAGATCCATTCTATGTGTCATACTTGATCATTTCACGATATTGCCATATTTTCGCTGAGAGGATTTAGTAGAGAACATCGACGATAAAGTTCGCAACTTTTGGTCGCTGATAAAAAAAAAAGCCTTGCCTGTACCGGAAGTAGCGTGACGTCACCGGTTGAAGAGCTCCTCACATCTGCACATTGTTTTCAATCATGGACGCCAGCAGCGTGAGCGATTCGGACAGAGAAAGCGACGATTACCCCATTAATTTGAGCGAGGATGAAAGATTTGTGAATGAGGAAAGTGAAAGTGAAGGATTAGAGGGCAGTGGAAGCGATTCAGATAGGGAAGATGCTGTGAGAGGCGGGGGTGACCTGATATTCAGCTGGGAATGACTAAAACAGTAAATAAACACAAGACATATATATACTCTATTAGCCACAACACAGCCAGGCTTATATTTAATATGCCACAAATTAATCCTGCATAACAAACACCTCCCCCCTCCCGTCCATATAACCCGCCAATACAACTCAAACACCCGCACAACACACTCAATCCCACAGCCCAAAGTACCGTTCACTTCCGCAAAGTTCATACAGCACATATATTTCCCCAAAGTTACGTACGTGACATGCACATAGCGGCACGCACGATCAAATGTTTGGAAGCCAAAGCTGCGTACTCACGGTAGCGCGTCTGCTATCCAACTCAAAGTCCTCCTAGTTGTGTTGCTGCAGCCAGCCGCTAATACACCGATCCCACCTACAGCTTTCTTCTTTGCAGTCTTCATTGTCCATTAAAGGCCTACTGAAAGCCACTACTACCGACCACGCAGTCTGATAGTTTATATATCAATGATGAAATCTTAACATTATAACACATGCCAATACGGCCGGGTTAACTTATAAAGTGACATTTTAAATTTGCCGCTAAACTTCCGGTTCGAAACGCCTCTGAGGATGACGTATGCGCGTGACGTAGACCGGCGAACACGGCTATGCCTTCCACATTGAAGCCGATACGAAAAAGCTCTGTTTTCATTTCATAATTCCACAGTATTCTGGACATCTGTGTTCGTGAATCTGTTGCAATCATGTTCATTGCATTATGGAGAAGGAAGCTGAGCAAGCAAAGAAGAAAGTTGTCGGTGCGAAATGGACGTATTTTTCGAACGTAGTCAGCCACAACAGTACACAGCCGGCGCTTCTTTGTTTACATTCCCGAAAGATGCAGTCAAGATGGAAGAACTCGGATAACAGAGACTCTAACCAGGAGGACTTTTGACTTCGATACACAGACGCCTGTAGAGAACTGGGACAACACAGACTCTTACCAGGATTACTTTGATTTGGATGACAAAGACGCAGACGTGCTACTGTGAGTATGCAGCTTTGGCTTCTAAACATTTGATCGCTTGACCGTATGTGCGCAACTTTTTTTTGCGTATGTACGTAACTTTTTTAAAATATATAAGCTTTATGAACCTTGGGTTAGGTGAACGGTCTTTTGGGCTGAGTGATTGTGTGTGTTGATCAGGTGTTTGAATTGTATTGGCGTGTTCTATGGAGCTAGGAGCTAGCAGAGGAGCTAGGAGCTAGCATAACAAACACGCAGGTGTTTTTATGCAGGATTAATTTGTGGCATGTTAAATATAAGCCTGGTTGTGTTGTGGCTAATAGAGTATATATATGTCTTGTGTTTATTTACTGTTGTAGTCATTCCCAGCTGAATATCAGGTCACCCCCGGCTCTCACAGCATCTTCCCTATCTGAATAGCTTCAACTCCCCACTAGTCCTTCACTTGCACTTTACTCATCCACAAATCTTTCATCCTCGCTCAAATTAATGGGGAAATTGTCGCTTTCTCGGTCTGAATCTCTCTCACTTCATGCGGCCATCATTGTAAACAATAGGGAACTTTGCGTATATGTTCAACTGACTACGTCACGCTACTTCCGGTAGGGGCAAGCCTTTTTTTTTATCAGATACCAAAAGTTGCAATCTTTATCGTCGTTGTTCTCTACTAAATCCTTTCAGCAAAAATATGGCAATATCGCGAAATGATCAAGTATGACACATAGAATAGATCTGCTATCCCCGTTTAAATAAAAAAAATCATTTCAGTAGGCCTTTAAACAAATTGCAAAAGATTCACCAACACAGATGTCCAGAATACTGTGGAATTTTGCGATGAAAACAGAGCTTTTTGTATTGGGACACAATGGTGTACCAATACTTCCGCAAACTCCGTGACGTCACGCGCAAACGTCATCATACCGAGACGTTTTCAGCCGGATATTTCCCGGGAAATTTAAAATTGCACTCTATAAGTTAACCCGGCCGTATTGGCATGTGTTGCAATGTTAAGATTTCATCATTGATATATAAACTATCAGACTGCGTGGTCGGTAGTAGTGGCTTTCAGTAGGCCTTTAAGTAGTGGCAAAATATTGTGACAATATCATTGCTATCATGATATTGTTGTAATCATGGTTCAAACATTTTTCAATATGGTTATTGAGAGCAAAATGTTGCAATGTTATCGTAATGGAGGGCAAAATGCCGTGACAGTATCATTAACATGCGCAAAATATCCTGACACCGTTATCATTGGTCAAATTTGATGCTATCGAGCAGAGGCTGTAAACGAGACCGTCTTTCTTCAGCACATAATAGCAGCCGTGATGGATGGCTTGCTTTTTTTTTTTTTTTTTTTTTTTGGAAAACCATAATCCGAAGATGAGCCCTGCCAAAAGGACTCAATGAAGGAAAGCGTCTCAGTGGAACTGAGAGAAGCAATAAGGGCAAACAGTATAACTCACACGGGTTCTACTGTTTTGTTACCGTACAACAAGTTTGTTACTTCTGACTTTGGCTTTGATAAAGGATTAGTTTGTGTATTTTGCATGTTTGTTAACATGGTTTTCCACCATGTGTGCATATTTGTATTATGATTCTTGTTTCCAAATGGCATTTTGCACTCTTATCTAAACGATCTGTCGTATGTCTTGTCGACAATGAGAATTAAGCTAAGTCAGTCTTCCACTGGCTAAAAATAAAATATACAGTAAATGTTTGTTTTCTGTGGTAGAATCCAAGTAAACACTGCCACGCTTTCATTTTGAAACCTTACTGAACAGGAAGTCACTGTGTGCGCGTTTTAATGCCGTGTAACGGAACAGTTGCTAATTGATACTGACAAAGTTGACGACGCGTTTTTTATTAGGAATAATCCGGACCATAGGGCGCACCGGATTATAAGGAGCACTGCCGATGAGCGGGTCTAGTCAGGTCTGTTATCATACAAAAGGCGCACCGGATTATGGGGCGCATTAAAGGGGTCTTTTTTATTTGTTTTTTCTAAATGTAAAACACTATCTTCTGGTCTAACGAGCTAACTGTTTTAATGACATTCAGACTTTACTTATATCAACAACGGAGCAGCATCTCCTCATCCATGGATCACTAGTGCAACAAAGCCGGAATTGTGTCCCGGAACCCTCTAATAACTAAAGTTCCTTGGGTGAATAATGTAAACTCACTACACCGGTATGTTTTAGAGCTTTCATGGCGAGTTTACTGACAGATATAAGTAAGAACTTTACGCTACTTTATATAAGAAATGGCAACAGCGTAGGATGAATGTCCCATAACAAGAAGATAGAGAAAAAGAAGAAGCTTATCGACTACAAAGGCTGACGCGTGCAATTTTTCAGGATTTATGCAGATCCCAAATACAGATCAGCAGGTACCAGAAGGTAAGAAAAGTTGCCTTTGCGTAATATTGTGAAACAAAACGCCAGATAATATGTATTACCTTATACACACACCATAATAACACTCGTATGTTGAAGCACAGTACAATCCATCAAGCGGTGCGGCTTCATAGCTTACCAAAGTCGTACTAAAACATTTTTCAGCACCACGTGTAATGTTCTATATTTTCAATTTAACATAAAAAATGTTGGTGTTGTGTACTTGAGCCATATTGCAGTCTACACTTGTGTGACTGCCATCATATTGCAGTCTACACGTATCTCTTATGTGTGACTGCCATCTACTGGTCACATTTGTAATTTCACCGTGTACCAAATAAAATAGCTTCGAGGTCGGTAAGCACAACCAAAATTATTCCGTACATTAGGCGCACCGGGTTAGAAAACGCACTGTTGAGTTTTGAGAAAATGAAAGGATTTTAACTGCGCCTTGAAAATATGGGACTTGTCCTTTAAAACTGACTCTGAAACGATGTTGCAAAATAGTTGTTTTTGTAAATTGAGACAAGGTTTGTGTCTAACCTCGGATCCACATGGTTGGGCAATGACCAAATTTCAACGGTCAAATTAACGTCACAACCTGACATTGACTAAACGTTGACAAAAAGCATGTTGTTTCAACGTTGTATTTGTGTTGTTAAAATGTTGGTTGGAAAATGACAAAATGTCAATGGTCAAATTAACGTCAGAGCCCAACATTGATTAAACGTCGTCAAAAAGCATGTTGTTTCAACGTTAAGTTTGAGTTGCTTGACGTCCGGACCTAATTAAATAAGTTCTCAACCTTGTTTTAATGTCTTGGGTCTCGGTTTTTATGTGGATAAAAGCAGTCGGGGTTAGCCTTTGCCTCGTCCGTCACTTAAAGCGTGAGTGAAGAATGCACTACCGACCTGATAGGTCCGAAAGAGAACGAGCTGATATAGCATTATCTGCTCACAGATGCTACCTGGTGGTTGTTTGAGCATACTGCAGCTCGGCCTGGAAAGTCGCACTCCTTAATGCAGGCAACCCAAAATGTTGAAAGAGCCATATTGGACCAAAAATACAAAAAAAAAATCTGTTTGGAGCCGCAAAAAATTCTGTTTTATATAAGTGTTATAATGAAGGCAACACATGATGTAAGTGTCTATATTAGCTATATTAGCCTACTATCAAAATAACTTTAAAAGTCTTATATATAAGTGTTGTAATGAAGGCAACACATGATGTAAGTGTCTATATTAGTTATATTAGCCTACTATCAAAATAACTTTAAAAGTCTTATATATAAGTGTTGTAATGAAGGCAACACACGATGTAAGTGTCTATATTAGCTATATTAGCCTACTATCAAAATAACTTTAAAAGTCTTATATATAAGTGTTGTAATGAAGGCAACACATGATGTAAGTGTCTATATTAGTTATATTAGCCTACTATCAAAATAACTTTAAAAGTCTTATATATAAGTGTTGTAATGAAGGCAACACATGATGTAAGTGTCTATATAAGCTATATTAGCCTACTATCAAAATGACTTTAAAAGTTGTATATACGTGTTATAATGAAGGCAACACATGATGTAAGTGTCTACATTAGCCTACTATCAAAATTACTTTGAAAGTCTTATAAGTGTTATAATGAAGGCAACACATATTGTAAGTGTCTATATTAGTTATATTAGCCTACTATCAAAATAACTTTAAAAGTCTTATATATAAGTGTTGTAATGAAGGCAACACATGATGTAAGTGTCTATATTAGCTATATTAGCCTACTATCAAAGGCTGACGCAAATCTTCGTTGACAGAAATGTTGTATTTTAATTTTTATTCTACACATTTGTACAACATTGGAAATCATTAGTAAAATGGAGGCTTCTCAGAGGGTGAGATCATTCCTGGAAATGACTGTCTTAGAATGGCCAAAAGTATAGATGTGTGTGTCCAAGTTCAAGGAAACGGCAGGCTGTCTTCTTCGAATGGAATTACTACAATATTTGCAAGCTGGGTAACGTTTGCTGTGGTCTGGAACAACATGGCACACAAACAACTGTGAGAAATGCAGCCAATATTACATACAGATAATGTGTCATGAGACATGCAAATATAAATTAAATACACAGAGGATATAAGTGAAGGAAATTAAATGAGCTCAAATATACCTACAAACGAGGCATAATGATGCAATATTTACATGCAGCGAGCCTAAATAGCATGTTAGCATCGATTAGCTTGCAGTCATGGATTGACCAAATATGCCTGATGAGCACTCCAGCAAATCAACAAAATCAACAAACAAAGCTCACTTTTGTGCATTCACGCACAACATTTGGTGGACAAAATGAGACAAAGAAGGAGTGGCATAAAACACGTCTTTCTGTGGCAGTGTCGGAGAAAGTCGTGCATGTAAACAAACTATGATGAGTTCAAGGATCGCTGAAATTAGTAGGACAAAACGGCGCTTGCCAAATACACTCATCGGTGAAGCATGTATGACATAAACAGTGGGATTTCTAACAATTAGGAAGGTTTGTGTCATTTTTTTCCCGTCATCTTTTTCCATTTTCACACATCTCTGAAAGAGGTCCACGGGTTGCTGACCCCCGCCTTAATGCCTTCAGTCACACGCGTGTGTCATGTCCGTGTGATCATGTTTTGTTTTAGTCATGTTCGGTTTTGTTTTTGGACTCTTTGTGCACTTTTGTTTGTTTTGTCACCACAGCAACCCATTAGTTTTCACCTGTCACGCCACGCACCTGTTTCCACTGATCATGTCACTGCTATTTAAGCCTGTCTGTTTCTGTTGTTCGGCTGGTGACATGATCTATCCATCCATGCTACTGCTACCCATGATATTCCTGTCTGCCATAGTTTTCACGCTGTTCCATGCCGAGTAAGTTTTTATTTATTGTTCATAGTTTCTGTTTTTGTGCAAGTTTTGTTTCATTAGTGAAGTTTGTTCTCCGCCATTGTGCGCGCCTTTTTTTGTAGTTTGTTAGTGTTTTAATCAATCATGTACTTACATTCACGTCTTGCCCGCGCCAACTTTCCCTTGCGTTCCGGGAAAACACAACAACCCATAGTCCGCGTATTGACAGCGTGATCGTAATGTTGTGACGCTGTTGTTCGATGCTATCGTTGTCTAAAGGGAAATATCGTGTTGTCATTCAGGGCACGACCCTTTTTAATTGAGCGCAGAATATTGTGACAATTTAGTTGGCAATAAATGATGACATGAAAATCAGCTGGCCCTCCAATGAGGAAATGTCCTGTTGGACCACACACACGGCTGATTAGCGGCTGATAAATGCGCAGCCCCAGGCAGGAAACAGCATCGGAGGGCAGGCGGGCGAGCAGATGTTGGTGTGGAAGGCAGCATCTGCACAGACGTACATGTGTGAGCTCCGCTCCGTACGCTTGCTTCATCGCCCTTAAGGACCACGCGCCGTCAGCACCTTTCCACTGAGTCCTTTTTGGCACGGCTCATCTTCGGGAGGATTATGGTTTTCCAAAAAAAAAAGAGAGACTGAGCCATCCATCACGGCGTATACAAGCGGCTGCTAGGTGCTGAAGAAATATGGCCCGGTTTACAGCCTCGCTCTTATTTCCTCAGCCTCTGCTCGTTGTTCACCTTCTTGGTGCGACTAATGTCCACTGTTTACTCACTAACACCAGCATAGCTATGTTAGCTGCGGTGCTAACACGAGTCACATTTTAACTGCAATATAATGCTAGGTTAGCATTATATGGAAAAACAAAACGATCAAACTCACAGTTCCGACATTCTTTAGCTAACTGACAGATTGTTGCTAGAACTTTATCTTAGAATGTGTAGCGAAGCCTGATGTTTGTCATTGTGTGCATTATAGGGTTGTAGGTATACCGGTATTAGTATAGTACCGCGATACTAACTAATCATATTCGGTACTATACCGCCTCTAAAAAGTACCGGTCCCACTTTCCCGTTGCGCTCCCGTCTGGTTTACGAGCAGACGAGCATGTTCGGCAGCGCACAATCACGGAGTACTTACAAGCAGACACAGTGTGTAGACAGAAAAGGGAGAACGGACGCATTTTGGCGTAAAAACCAACGATAAAGGTGAAGTTATAACACTGAAACGCCCTCAGGAAGAGGTGCTTTAAGACATGGCTAGCTAGCTAGCGGCTAAAGTCCATCCGCAGTCTGCAGTGTTGTAGCTACTTCTAAATCACTAATCCTGGTCTCCATGGCGACAAATAAAGTACCGTAATTTCCGGACTATAAGCCGCTACTTTTTCCCCTCGTTCTGGTCCCTGCGGCTTATACAAGGGTGCGGCTTATACAAGGGTGCGGCTTATTTACGGCCTGTTCTTCTCCGACACCGATGAAGAGGATTTCGGTGGTTTTAGTACGCAGGAGGAAGACGATGACACAATGATTAAAGACTGACTTTTCATATACCGGTAGGCTGGTTATTTTGATAACGTACAGGCGAGCACTTTGTATTACTTTGCACCGTTGTATTATTTGTACTCTGCACGAATGCTGTTCGCCATGTCAAAGATGTGAAAGTTTGATTGAGTGATTGAAAGATTTATTGTTAATAAATGGGACGCTGTGTTCCCAAACAGTCATCTCTGTCCCGACAATCCCCTCCGTGGTAGCAGGAACCCCTATATATTACGGTAATTACTAGAGATGTCCGATAATATCGGCCTGCAAAAGGGTTGTTTCTTTCTGTTATTAATATTCTGGTTCCTACATTATATATCAATATATATCAATACAGTCTGCAAGGGATACAGTCCGTAAGCACACATGATTGTGCGTGCTGCTGGTCCACTAATAGTACTAACCTTTAACAGTTAATTTTACTCATTTTCATTCATTACTAGTTTCTATGTAACTGTTTTTATATTGTTGTACTTTCTTTTCTTTTTTATTCAAGAAAATGTTTTTAATTTATTTTTCTTATTTTACTAATTTTTTTAAAAAGTACCCTATCTTCACCATACCTGGTTGTCCAAATTAGGCATAATAATGTGTTAATTCCACGACTGCATACATCGGTTGATATCGGTATCGGTTGATATCGGTATCGGTAATTACAGAGTTGGACAATATCGGAATATCGGATATCGGCAAAAAGCCATTATCGGACATCCCTAGTGATTACACATCAAAACCCTGCGGTTTATAGTCGGATGCGGCTTATATATGGAGCAATCTGTATTTTCCCCTAAATTTAGCTGGTGCGGCTTATAGTCAGGTGCGGCTTATAGTCCGGAAATTACGGTAAGTTTCCCTGCAGGACGAGGAATAGCTAAACATGCTTCACTACACACCGTAGCTCACCGGCATCAAAATGTAAACAAACGCCATTGGTGGATCTACACCTGACATCCACTGTAATGATACCAAGTACAGTAGCGTATCTAGTCGATACTACTATGATTACGTCGATATTTTTTGGCATGACAACATCTTCTTTCGTTTTTTAAAAATTAATATTACGTTTATAAACTCGGGAAATATGTCCCTGGACACATGAGGACTTTGAATATGACCAATGTATGATACTGTAACGACTTGGTATCGGATTGATACCCAAATGTGTGGTATCATCCAAAACTAATGTAAAGCATCCAAACAACAGAAGAATAAGTGATTATTACATTTGAACAGAAGTGTAGATAGAACATGTTTAAAGAGAAAGTAAGCAGATATTAACAGTAAATGAACAAGTAGATTAATAATCCATTTTCTACCACAATGTTGACAAAATAATAGAATGATAAATGACACAAAATGTTACTGCATATGTCAGCAGACTAAATTAGGAGCCTTTGTTTGTTTATTTACTACTAAAAGACAAGTTGTCTTGTATGTTCACTATTTTATTTAAGGACAAACTTGCAATAAGAAACATATGTTTAATGTACACTAAGATTGTTTGTTATAATAAAGCCAATAATGCAATTTTTTGTGGTCCCCTTCACTTAGAAAAGCACTGAAAAGTACCGAAGAGTATGGAAATAATTTCGGTACCGGTACCAAAATATTGGTATCAGGACCAACACTAGCGCATTATTGTTAAATAAGTACGAATCCCAATGAAGCTTTTTGAAAATATACAGTAGGAGCGATAAAACAATTTGTCACATTTCTTATTTATTCCGATTCTAAATCCTTTCATAATTTCAAAAAAAAAAGGTTTTAAGGGTATTTAAGGCCATCTCACTGCTTACTCGCTGCAGGTATACGTCATATGTAATTGTTGCGTCACAGTCCACACTATGGTGAGTTCAAGAACCGCAGAAATTAGTAGGACAAAATGATGTTCACCAAATAGTCTCATCAATGGAGCATACACACAAACATATTAAACAGTGGGCTTTCTAACAATTGGGAAGGTTTGTGTCGTGTTTGTCCTCAAACAAAAAACATACTGAAACAAAAAAAATATTTTTCCATTTTCAATCCTTTTTTAAAAATTTTTTCCAGGGAGCCGCTAGTTGCTGACCCCCGCACTAACATTTTACCAGCCACATCATGCAAGGTTAGCATATTGGCTGAAGAAAAGATAACCAATTAAAATGGTCTTTCTAGCTGACTGATGGATAGTTGGCAGAGATCCAGGCTGTATTTTAAGATGTGTAGCGAAGCCTGATTTTTTTAATATATTTTTTTTAATTTTGGGTGGGGGGATTATTTACACAGCTGTCCTCCATGCTGGTCATACCTTCTTTGAAACTAGAGCATCGTTACAAAGTTTTGTGCAGATTCAGAGAATTCCTTTTCTTCTGTGTGTATATAGAATCCTAGCACAGCTAAGGGGTATGCCATTTGCTTCATAAACCACACACACACACACACACACACACACACACTATACCGTCTGCTTTGAAGCCGGACTAAAGACAGACAAGACAGACGCTTATTGACTGAGCTCCGCCATGCGTGGGCTGATTGCACATGAACAGTCGATACAGGAAGAAAGTTGGAAGAAGAAAGTCCTCGGGCCAAAGTGCTGCAGCCTGAAGCCCAAAGACTTAGGAACAAAACAGCGCTGACAGTGACCATCAATCTACGAGCGGTATGTCGGTAAGCATGCCAGTTATTAAAAAAATAATCTGTCGAAATATCCGTGAAGACATACGATTCAATGTGTAAACTGCACTGTAATGGCAATATGACTCAAGTAAACAACACCAACATTTTATATGTTCCATTGAAAATATAGAACATTACACACGGCGCTCAAAAATCTATCAAAATGTTTTGGTACGACTTTGGTCGTACCAAAACATTTGCTGAGGCCTTTAAATATCTACAACATGCATTTGACAGAGTACGAGAGCAACTTTGCTATCTTCAACTGGTTTTAAATGCAGAGAAAACAAAGGGTATGTTCTTTACCACATCAAAAACGGTAAGATCAGCACTGTGTGAGAACATTTTAACAAGAAATGGGCAACAAATTATGTTAGTATGTGCTTTTAAATATTTAGGATTTTTAATTGATGACCACTTGAGTTTTAAGGAGCACATTCAGTATGTTGTAAAAAAAAACTGAAACTTTTACTGGGATTTTATTATAGAAACAAGTCTTGCTTTTGTTTTACTGTGAAACAGAAATTGGTGGAAACAACCTTCTTACCTGTTATTGACTATGGAGATGTGTTGTACATGAATGCTACTGCTGGTTGTCTCCACAAGCTGGATAGTGTGTATCACGGTGCACTGAGATTTATCACCAACTGCGCTCCCCTTACTCACCATTGCGTATTATACTCAATGGTTAACTGGACATCTTTATGTGCTCGACGCCTCAATCATTGGTATGTTTTCATCTACAAAACCATTCTGGGTATTACTCCATCTTATCTGTCTTGTCTTTTAACAAAGAAACAAGGAAGTCACAATCTTCGTTCAATGAATGTTCTGCAATTTGTCGTCCCCAAAGTAAGAACTGAACTGGGCAAGAAAGCATTTAGGTTTTCAGCAGCGAAGGCTTGGAATAACAAACAATCTAATATTAAACTTCAAACCCTTGTTACGTTGAATGAGTTTAAAGCTTCTGTGAAAGGACTGCAGTCTACCTTGTCTGTATGCACATGTGTCATGTGAGCAAGTTTTAATGTCGTAAATGTGATGTTTTATGTATTTGTTTACTGTTTTTAATGTAACCTTGCTGCTGCCCTCTTGGCCAGGTCTCCCTTGGAAAAGAGATCTTTGATCTCAATGGGATTTTACCTGGTTAAATAAAGGCTAATAATAATAATAGTAAGCCATGAAGCCGCACCGCTTGATGGATTGTACTGTGCTTTAACATAAGGAGTATTATTATGGTGCGTGTATAAGGTAAGACATATTATTTGGCGTTTTGTTTTGCAATATTATGCATAAGCAACTTTTCTTACCTTCTGGTACCTGCTGATCTGTATTTGGGATCTGCATAAATCCTGAACAATTGTGGACGTCCGCCTTTGTAGTTCGTGCCGACTCCGTAGTCGATAAGCTTCTTCTTTTTCTCTATCTTCTTGTTATGTGACATTCACCCTCCGCTGTTGCCATTTCTAATATAAAGTAGTGTAAAGTTCTTACTTATATCTGTCAGTAAACTCGACATGAAAGCCCTAAAACATACCGGTGTAGTGAGTTTACATTATTCACCCAAGGAACTTTAGTTATTAGAGAGTTCCGTTCGGACAGTTTTTCACGGGACACATTTCCGGTGTGGTTGTTTCCGGATGAGGAGATGCTGCTCCGTTATTGATTGAAGTGAAGTCTGAATGTCATTAAAACAGTTAGCTCCATCTTTTTGACACTTCTTCCACTCCCGTCCTTGCACGCTACACCGCTACAACAAAGATGGCGGGGAGAAGACGCTGCCGAAGGTGAGCCACGTAAATAAGACCGCCCACAAAACGGCGCATCCGGAAGCAACTGTCAGAAAGCGGCGTGAAGATGATCTGTAAAACATCATCTATGCAACATTTTGACCAAAGAACCACCATTACATGTTATGTAGACCACAAGGAAGTCTTTTACATTTAGAAAAAAATTATAATAATATGACTCCTTTAACGCGCCCTATAATCCAGTGCGCCTAAGATATGAAAAAAGATTTTAAAATATAGACTATTCATCCGGTGCGTCCTATGGTCCGGAAAATATGGTAAGCTGAATTATTCTTTCAGTGGCTAAAAAGAAAATATAAATGTTTGTTTTCTGTGGTATAATCAAAGTTAACACTGCCACACATTTATTTCGAAACCTTACTGAAGGGCCTGACTGAGTGATTCGCCATTCATCACGCCAAGCAACGTTTGTAAAGTTTTACAATGTAACTAAAACTGTTTATACTTACTAAACCATCCCATGTGTGATGTCTGTAGGAGTGTTGTCATGCATATTTGTACGTGCTATCGTAATGTAGCGAAGCTAGTGTCGTTTGCATTAGCTAATATGTGTTGCGACACATTGAGTGTCTGTGTTAGTGTCATTAGCTTACAACTACATTCTTTTTGTATTGTTTCAGTTTCGCAAATTCCTCAGTAAATTCACCGAAACGTCACCGTGGAGTTACTGAGCCGATTGGAGAGCTAGCTTTCGCAGCTACGATGTTACGGCTGCTTCCGCAATAAGCTCTCCTGAGTTGTAACAATAAATTTAGTGATCAAACACAAGTCAAAGTCTTTCGTATCCTTTGTGATATGCCTGGCATGTTTACATGCTACGATGGCTTCTATTGTGTTTGATCAGCCGTTTTACTGCCATGTTACTCACACTGTATGGAAACAATAAGGTGTGTAAATAAACATAACTAAAACTAAACTAAACCATTCCATGTGTGATGTCTGTAGGAGTGTTGTCATGCATATTTGTACGTGCTATCGTAATGTAGCGAAGCTAGTGTCGTTTGCATTAGCTAATATGTGTTGCGACACATTGAGTGTCTGTGTTAGTATCGTTAGCTTACAACTACATTCTTTTTGTATTGTTTCAGTTTCGCAAATTCCTCAGTAAATTCACCGAAACGTCACCGTGGAGTTACTGAGCCCGTTTAGCCGATTGGAGAGCTAGCTTTCGCAGCTACGATGTTACGGCTGCTTCCGCAATAAGCTCTCCTGAGTTGTAATAATAAATTGAGTGATCAAACACAAGTCAAAGTCTTTCGTATCCTTTGCGATATGCCTGGCATGTTTACATGCTGCGATGGCTTCTATTGTGTTTGATCAGCCGTTTTACTGCCATGTTACTCACACTGTATGGAAACAATAAGGTGTGTAAATAAACATAACTAAAACTAAACTAAACCATTCCATGTGTGATGTCTGTAGGAGTGTTTTCATGCATATTTGTACGTGCTATCGTAATGTAATGCAGCTAGCGTCGTTAGCTTTAGCTAAAATGCTAACACATTAGTATTATTAACTCACTTTTTTTAGTGAGCGGTTAGTTCATCCTGCATGTGTGTGCGTCATCACGCCCCCTAGTGGCCCGTGTGAGGGCTTGAAGAGGTGGAGCCGGGTTGCCAGAGTGCAGGTTAATCCACTAATTGGTAGCAAAGGGAGCTGGGATGCCAGATTGTGACGGCCACCAGGAGGGGCCGTTTAAAGGGTACATCTGTTCCTGCCGGGTAACAGCCGCCCTCACAGCTTCTTACTTTTATCCTCCCTGACACGTCTTCTGCCAACGCCAACGTGCCGCACCGCTCGCACACGAGAGGGTGAAAAAGTGACGCGTCGGATTAACGTCCGCGGCTTTGGCCTTCCAGGTTACGCCATCCTGCAGGCCATCATGGAGAGGGCGGGCCAAAACAACTGGCAGGTGAGCGCCATCTGCGTGGAGAACTTCAACGACGCCAACTACCGCCGCCTGCTGGACGACCTGGACCGGCGGCAGGAGAAGAAGTTTGTGATCGACCTCGAGGCCGAGAGGCTGCAGAACATGCTGGAACAGGTGATTGAGTGAAGGCCATTCTTACAAATGAGTTTGCATGTTTGTGTGAATCCGCAGCCTTGATAGCAAATTATGCGCATAGAAAAGTATGTAAAAAATATGTATTACTATTGTGGGACGCATTCTGAATTTTAAAGTCCATATTGTGGTATTATCATTATAATGATCATAGTGTGAATGCTCCAAAGCCTTCACACCAAAATGCATCTATTTATTATTCAACTTCATCTTATTATTATTCTTCTTCTCCACATTTCGGCGCACTCTACCTTCCACATTTTTCACCCGATTCCAACCGTTCCAACTTCAAACTGTTCGGCCTATTCGGGAATCGCGGGCTTTCCCTTGACAAATTCCAAAAATTCCCAGATTTCCCAGAATTCCAGGTTTTCCGGGACATTTTTTCCCATTCAAAATGAATTGGCCATTTTTCAAACTTCCAGCATTTCCACATTTTTCAACCTATTTAAACCATTCCACCTTCAACATATTCCACCATTCTGGAAATTCAAACTACTTTTTTTCCAAGTTCAAAAAAATTCCAGGATTTTCCAGAATTCCTGGTTTTCCAAAGCCCTATTTCTACCCTTTATTCTGGCGACTACTTCTCCCACATTTTTCAACCCACTTCACCGTCCAAACATTCCTCTTAATCAGGACAAAAAACAAAGTTGTTTTTTGAACCGTTAAAATTCCCAGTTTTTCCAAAATTCCAGGAATTCCAATACCATTTCTCAATTCAACATGTTACTAAATTCCAACTCCAACCATTTCAACACATTCAGACCATTCAAGTCTGTTAACATGTTCAAAAAAATTCCTGCATTTCCCGAAATTACCAAATTTTTGGGAAATTCCCATTGAAATCAATGGGACATTCTTCAAAGTTCTACAACTCCCACATTTTTCATCCGATTCAAACCGTTCCAACTTCAAACTGTTCGGCCTATTTGGAAATCGCGGGCTTTCCCGTGACAAATTCCAAAAATTTCCAGATTTCCCAGAATTCCAGGTTTTCCGGGACATTTTTTCCCATTCAAAATGAATTGGCCATTTTTCAAACTTCCAGCATTTCCACATTTTTCAACCTATTTAAACCATTCCACTTTCAACATATTCCATTATTCTGGAAATTCAAACTATACTTTTTTTCCAAGTTCAAAAAAATTCCAGAATTTTCCAGAATTCCTGGTTTTCCAGAGCCCTATTTCTACCCTTTTTTCTGGCGACTACTCCTCCCACATTTTTCAACCCACTTCAACCGTTCCACTGTCAAAACATTCCTCTTAATCAGGACAAAAAAACAAAGTTGTTTTTTGAACCGGAAAAATTCCCGGTTTTCCCAAAATTCCAGGATTTCCATTACCATTTCTCAATTCAACATGTTACTAAATTCCAACACCAACCATTTCAACTCATTCAGACCATTCACGTCGTTTAACATTTCCCGAAATTACCACATTTTGGGAAATTCCCATTGAAATCAATGGGACATTCTTCAAAGTTCCACAATTCCCACATTTTTCATCCGATTCAAACCGTTCCAACTTCAAACTGTTCGGCCTATTTGGAAATCGCGGGCTTTCCCTTGACAAATTCCAAAAATTCCCAGATTTCCCAGAATTCCAGGTTTTCCGGGACATTTTTTCCCATTCAAAATGAATTGGCCATTTTTCAAACTTCCAGCATTGCCACATTTTTCAACCTATTTAAACCATTCTACCTTCAACATATTCCACCATTCTGGAAATTCAAACAACTTTTTTTCCAAGTTCAAAAAAATTCCAGGATTTTCCAGAATTCCTGGTTTTCCAAAGCCCTATTTCTACCCTTTATTCTGACGACTACTTCTCCCACATTTTTCAACCCACTTCACCGTCCAAACATTCCTCTTAATCAGGACAAAAAACAAAGTTGTTTTTTGAACCGTTAAAATTCCCAGTTTCCCCAAAATTCCAGGAATTCCAATACCATTTCTCAATTCAACATGTTACTAAATTCCAACTCCAACCATTTCAACTCATTCAGACCATTCAAGTCTGTTAACATGTTCAAAAAAATTCCCGCAATTCCCGAAATTACCACATTTTTGGCAAATTCCAGTTGAAATTAATGGGACATTCTTCAAAGTTCCACAACTCCCACATTTTTCATCCGATTCAAACCGTTCCAAATTGAAACTGTTCGGCCTATTTGGAAATCTCGGGCATTCCCTTGACAAATTCCAAAAATTCCCGGATTTCCCAGAATTCCAGGTTTTCCGGGACATTTTTTCCCATTCAAAATGAATTGGCCATTTTTCAAACTTCCAGCATTTCCACATTTTTCAACCTATTTAAACCATTCCACCTTCAACATATTCCACCATTCTGGAAATTCAAACTACTTTTTTTCCAAGTTCAAAAAAATTCCAGGATTTTCCAGAATTCCTGGTTTTCCAAAGCCCTATTTCTACCCTTTATTCTGGCGACTACTTCTCCCACATTTTTCAACCCACTTCACCGTCCAAACATTCCTCTTAATCAGGACAAAAAACAAAGTTGTTTTTTGAACCGTTAAAATTCCCAGTTTTCCCAAAATTCCAGGAATTCCAATACCATTTCTCAATTCAACATGTTACTAAATTCCAACTCCAACCATTTCAACACATTCAGACCATTCAAGTCTGTTAACATGTTCAAAAAAATTCCTGCATTTCCCGAAATTACCACATTTTTGGGAAATTCCCATTGAAATCAATGGGACATTCTTCAAAGTTCCACAATTCCCACATTTTTCATCCGATTCAAACCGTTCCAACTTCAAACTGTTCGGCCTATTTGGAAATCGCGGGCATTCCCTTGACAAATTCCAAAAATTCCCGGATTTCCCAGAATTCCAGGTTTTCCGGGACATTTTTTCCCATTCAAAATGAATTGGCCATTTTTCAAACTTCCAGCATTGCCACATTTTTCAACCTATTTAAACCATTCCACCTTCAACATATTCCACCATTCTGGAAATTCAAACTACTTTTTTTCCAAGTTCAAAAAAATTCCAGGATTTTCCAGAATTCCTGGTTTTCCAAAGCCCTATTTCTACCCTTTTTTCTGGCGACTACTCCTTCCACATTTTTCAACGCATTTCAACCGTTCCACCGTCAAAACATTCCTCTTGATTATGACAAAAAACAAAATAGTTTTTTGAACCGGAAAAATTCCCGGTTTTCCCAAAATTCCAGGAATTCCAATACCATTTCTCAATTCAACATGTTACTAAATTCCAACTCCAACCATTTCAACACATTCAGACCATTCAAGTCTGTTAACATGTTCAAAAAAATTCCCGCATTTCCCGAAATTACCACATTTTTGGGAAATTCCCATTGAAATCAATGGGACATTCTTCAAAGTTCCACAACTCCCACATTTTTCATCCGATTCAAACCGTTCCAACTTCAAACTGTTCGGCCTATTCGGAAATCGCGGGCTTTCCCTTGACAAATTCCAAAAATTCCCGGATTTCCCAGAATTCCAGGTTTTCCGGGACATTTTTTCCCATTCAAAATGGATTGGCCATTTTTCAAACTTCCAGCATTTCCACATTTTTCAACCTATTTAAACCATTCCACCTTCAACATATTCCACCATTCTGGAAATTCAAACTACTTTTTTTCCAAGTTCAAAAAAATTCCAGGATTTTCCAGAATTCCTGGTTTTCCAAAGCCCTATTTCTACCCTTTATTCTGGCGACTACTTCTCCCACATTTTTCAACCCACTTCACCGTCCAAACATTCCTCTTAATCAGGACAAAAAACAAAGTTGTTTTTTGAACCGTTAAAATTCCCAGTTTTCCCAAAATTCCAGGAATTCCAATACCATTTCTCAATTCAACATGTTACTAAATTCCAACTCCAACCATTTCAACACATTCAGACCATTCAAGTCTGTTAACATGTTCAAAAAAATTCCCGCATTTCCCGAAATTACCACATTTTTGGGAAATTCCCATTGAAATCAATGGGACATTCTTCAAAGTTCCACAACTCCCACATTTTTCATCCGATTCAAACCGTTCCAACTTCAAACTGTTCGGCCTATTCGGAAATCGCGGGCTTTCCCTTGACAAATTCCAAAAACTCCCGGATTTCCCAGAATTCCAGGTTTTCCGGGACATTTTTTCCCATTCAAAATGGATTGGCCATTTTTCAAACTTCCAGCATTTCCACATTTTTCAACCTATTTAAACCATTCCACCTTCAACATATTCCACCATTCTGGAAATTCAAACTACTTTTTTTCCAAGTTCAAAAAAATTCCAGGATTTTCCAGAATTCCTGGTTTTCCAAAGCCCTATTTCTACCCTTTATTCTGGCGACTACTTCTCCCACATTTTTCAACCCACTTCACCGTCCAAACATTCCTCTTAATCAGGACAAAAAACAAAGTTGTTTTTTGAACCGTTAAAATTCCCAGTTTTCCCAAAATTCCAGGAATTCCAATACCATTTCTCAATTCAACATGTTACTAAATTCCAACTCCAACCATTTCAACACATTCAGACCATTCAAGTCTGTTAACATGTTCAAAAAAATTCCCGCATTTCCCGAAATTACCACATTTTGGGGAAATTCCCATTGAAATCAATGGGACATTCTTCAAAGTTCCACAACTCCCACATTTTTCATCCGATTCAAACCATTCCAACTTCATACTGTTCAGCCTATTCGGAAATTGCGGGCTTTCCCTTGACAAATTCCAAAAACTCCCAGATTTCCCAGAATTCCAGGTTTTCCGGGACATTTTTTCCCATTCAAAATGAATTGGCCATTTTTCAAACTTCCAGCATTTCCACATTTTTCAACCTATTTAAACCATTCCACCTTCAACATATTCCACCATTCCTGAAATTCAAACTATACTTTTTTTCCAAGTTAAAAAAAATTCCAGGATTTTCCAGAATTCCTGGTTTTCCAAAGCCCTATTTCTACCCTTTTTTCTGGCGACTACTCCTTCCACATTTTTTAACGCATTTCAACCGTTCCACCATGCAAACCTTCCTCTTAATTATGACAAAAAACAAAGTTGTTTTTTGAACTGGAAAATTTCCCGGTTTTCCCAAAATTCCAGGAATTCCAATACCATTTCTCAATTCAACATGTTACTAAATTCTAACTCCAACCATTTCAACTCATTCAGACCATTCGAGTCTTTTAACATGTTCAAAAAAATTCCTGCATTTCCCGAAATTACCACATTTTGGGGAAATTCACATTGAAATCAATGGGACTTTCTTCAAAGTTCCACAACTCCCACATTTTTCATCCGATTCAAACCGTTCCAAATTGAAACTGTTCGGCCTATTCGGAAATCGCGGGCTTTCCCTTGACAAATTCCAAACATTTCCAGATTTCCCAGAATTCCAGGTTTTCCGGGACATTTTTTCCCATTGAAAATGAATTGGCCATTTTACAAACTTCCAGCATTTCCACATTTTTCAACCTATTTAAACCATTCCACCTTCAACATATTCCACCATTCTGGAAATTCAAACTATACTTTTTTTCCAAGTTCAAAAAAATTCCAGGATTTTCCAGAATTCCTGGTTTTCCAAAGCCCTATTTCTACCCTTTTTTCTGGCGACTACTCCTTCCACATTTTTCAACGCATTTCAACCATTCCACCATGCAAACATTCCTCTTAATTATGAAAAATAACAAAGTTGTTTTTTGAACCGGAAAATTTCCCAGGTTTTCCCGAAATTCCAGGAATTCCAATACCATTTCTCAATTCAACATGTTACTAGATTCCAACCCCAACCATTTCAACTCATTCAGACCATTCGAGTCTTTTAACATGTTCAAAAAAATTCCTGCATTTCCCGAAATCACCACATTTTGGGGAAATTCCCATTGAAATCAATGGGACATTCTTCAAAGTTCCACAATTCCCACATTTTTCATCCCATTCAAACGTTCCAACTTCAAACTGTTCAGCCTATTCGGAAATCGCAGGCTTTCCCTTGATAAATTCCAAAAATTCCCAGATTTCTCAGAATTCCAGGTTTTCCGGGACATTTTTTCCCATTCAAAATGAATTGGCCATTTTTCAAACTTCCAGCATTTCCACATTTTTCAACCTATTTAAACCATTCCACCTTCAACATATTTCACCATTCTGGAAATTCAAACTATACCTTTTTTCCAAGTTCAAAAAAATTCCAGGATTTTCCAGAATTCCTGGTTTTCCAAAGCCCTATTTCTACCCTTTTTTCTGGCGACTACTCCTTCCACATTTTTCAACGCATTTCAACCGTTCCACCATGCAAACCTTCCTCTTAATTATGACAAAAACAAAGTTGTTTTTTGAACCGGAAAATTTCCCGGTTTTCCCAAAATTCCAGGAATTCCAATACCATTTCTCAATTCAACATGTTACTAAATTCCAACACCAACCATTTCAACTCATTCAGACCATTCAAGTCTTTTAACATGTTCAAAAAAATTCCCACATTTCCCAAAATGACCACATTTTGGGAAATTCCCATTGAAATCAATGGGACATTCTTCTAAGTTCCACAACTCCCACATTTTTCATCCGATTCAAACCGTTCCAACTTCAAAATATGCAGCCTGTTTGGGAATTGTGTGCTCTACTTCAACAATTGTAAAAAAAATTTCAGTTCAACTTCAGCATTGGAGCATTCACAAGCAATTCCTTCAGGAATTGCCTCAACTAGTATCATTATAATTATCATTATTATTACTTTCCAAGCCTAAAAAAAATTACATTTGATCAGTTTTCGTCACTTTTAAAATTGTATGAAACTATTTTTTAATTACAAGGTGTGTATAATGCAGTCCTTCTCAATTATTTCCTGTTACGCCTTGTGACTTTAAATAGTATAATTTGCATAACATTGTATACTTATCAATATTAAAGAAAACAAACATAGAAATAGATATAAAAACGAAGAATACATTTATTTACATAGTTTTTTAGCCTAACAGAAAATATTTAAACTTCATAAATTTGTCTGAAATAAAAAATAAATTAAAAAATTCTTGGCCAAAAAAAGTTAGCATGTGTGTAAGTAAGCATGCTAACAGTTAACACAGGGGAGTCAAACTCATTTTAGCTCAGGCCGCATGGAAGAAAATCTGTGCACACCCGAGCCGGACTATTAAAATCATGGCATTAAAACTAAAAAAATGAAGACAACTTCAAATTGTTTTCTTTGTCTTATTTTGGCTAAAAATAGAACAAACACATTATGAAAATATTACAATAAAAGTATAGAAAAAACTACCGGCAGCGGTAAAGTTTAGATCCATGAAGGAAAGAGGAAAGTGAATGAATGTTTATAACTGAATACATTTACATATGCATAAAAATGTGTTGTCTTTTTTTTTATTTCTTTTTTTAATTAACGTTTATGAAAACCTTTTTCCAAAACACAATACAGAATGTGAGTTATAACAGGATAATGCATACATTTATCATTTGTTTTCAAAACGCTTACAAAAAAGTGGGACCCCAAAAATTTACTGTGGGACCCCTATTTTATGACTTGATGGGGTCCCCGGGACCCCATTTTGAAAATTCCTAGCGCCAACACTGATGGAGTATCGGTGCGTGCAAAACAGCAGCAGGCGGCTGTGGCCTGCGGGCCGGATTCTAATACTAATGAAATATCATCCCGGGGGCCATAGATAATTCACTTTGACACCACTGAGTTAACATGCACCACGTTATATGAGTCTGAGTCGTTTGGCTGCAATTTAGCTGAAAAAAAGAGCTTTCTAATGTTACTAAGGCTGCCTGAGGCTGAGCCAATCATTAGTTATGATACTGGACATGGGAGATGTAAATGGAGTATAGTTGGCGGTTTTTGGATGTTTTCGAGGGCTATTTAGGCGCAATAGATTACTCTCATTATCTGCATTGTTAGCCACCTTGTACTTGCCTTATTTTACATTTTAGAATGCATGAAAAAAAAGAAAATTATGTATTGTGAATGATAGGCAAAATTCCCTTAAAAAAAAGTGCAGTTCCGTTTAAGGACTATTTGTTTCTTAAATGGACAAAAAACAAATGTCCACTGCAGAGGACATACGCCAACATTCAATATTCCTAGGATTGATTTGGTCCCACTGACTCCTGTTAAAACACCCCATTTGCTATATTTTTTGCATTTCATTTATTCATTTCTTTCAGGCAATGACATAAAAAAAAAAAAAAAAAAGAAGTACAAAGTAGACAACACGTAATAATATAAATTAATATAATGCAAAAGGTAATATACAGTATGTAAGCATGATGGTCCAGGTTTGCCTGAAAGGGAGTGGAAAGAATATAATTTATTTAATCCCACCCCCAGTTGTCCATTCAGTGATTAATACATTGAGTTTCACTGTTACTTTATTTAAGGATTATAATACAAATGTTGCACCATGGTGGCATTACCACAGGTAACAATGATTATTACACTGTAACAACAATTTGCATCAACAATGTAGGAAGAATGAACATACCAACAATGGTAATAGACAACATAGCAATAAAGACAACATAGCAATAATGGTAATAGACAACATAGCAATAAAGACAACATAGCAATAATGGTAATAGACAACATAGCAATAATGGTAATAGACAACATAGCAATAATAGACAACATAGCAATAATGGTAATAGACAACATAGCAATAATGGTAATAGACAACATAGCAATAATAGACAACATAGCAATAATAGACAACATAGCAATAATGGTAATAGACAACATAGCAATAATGGTAATAGACACCATAGCAATAATAGACAACATAGCAATAATAGACAACATAGCAATAATGGTAATAGACAACATAGCAATAATGGTAATTGACAACATAGCAATAATGGTAATAGACAACATAGCAATAATGGTAATAGACAACATAGCAATAATGGTAATAGACAACATAGCAATAATGGTAATAGACAACATAGCAATAATGGTAATTGACAACATAGCAATAATGGTAATAGACAACATAGCAATAATGGTAATAGACAACATAGCAATAATGGTAATAGACAACATAGCAATAATAGACAACATAGCAATCATGGTAATAGACAACATAGCAATAATAGACACATAGCAATAATGGTAATAGACAACATAGCAATAATGGTAATAGACAACATAGCAATAATTGACAACATAGCAATAATGGTAATAGACAACATAGAAATAATGGTAATAGACAACATAGCAATAATAGACAACATAGCAATAATAGACAACATAGCAATAATGGTAATAGACAACATAGCAATAATAGACAACATAGCAATAATGGTAATAGACAACATAGCAATAATGGTAATAGACAACATAGCAATAATGGTAATAGACAACATAGTAATAGACAACATAGCAATAATGGTAATAGACAACATAGCAATAATAGACAACATAGCAATAATGGTAATAGACAACATAGCAATAATGGTAATTGACAACATAGCAATAATGGTAATAGACAACATAGCAATAATGGTAATAGACAACATAGCAATAATGGTAATAGACAACATAGTAATAGACAACATAGCAATAATGGTAATAGACAACATAGCAATAATAGAC
>NC_084735.1:78704297-78744297 GCF_033978785.1 Entelurus aequoreus
GTATCCAGTAACAACAGTGTCAGCATCGTTCAACTCACTGCGGCGTGAGGTGAACTTTACGCATTATTGTGGTCATTCGGTCTCGCCACAAAAACAATTACCACTCCATTTCAACTGAAAGACAGTATAAGTCCATTCCAGATGGTTAATAATGAATAGGTTAGTGTTTTTCACGAGTTCTCTGTTTGACTAATTCCACCTTTTCTAACATTCCACACTGCAAAGTGATGGTATGTATGATTCATGCTGATATCGTATTGGATTCGTATCAGTATCGGCCTATATCCGTACCGTATCCGAAGTGAAAAAGATTGGGAAACTCCTAATATTTTTGAGTTTTTCCTATTTTTTCAAGGACTAAACAAGCATAAAAAACTAACTTTATTAGTCATTAAAGTGGAAAAAGAATGCATACATTACTTTTGTAGTTTTATCAGAGGGAACGTTTTGCGAGCTAAGGGCTTAAAATGTTTTTGTACGGAGCCTTGAGAGTTAAACGTGTGCTTAGGGTTAAAATTTTCATAAAGATTGAAATTGGTGAAACTGTAAGGAAAAAAAGATTGTGTTATAAAAGTGGGAAAAGAATGTACCGTATTTTTCGGACTATAAGGCGCACTTAAAATCCTTTAATGTTCTCAAAAATCGACAGTGCGCCTTATAACCCGATGCGCCTAATGTACGAAATAATTCTGGTTGTGCTTACCGACCTCGAAGCAATTTTATTTGGTGCATGGTGTAATGCTAAGTGTGACCAGTAGATGGCAGTCACACATAAGAGAAACGTGTAGACGCGGCAAAATTGGTTTTGCGAGCTAAGGGCTTAAAATGTTTTTGTACGGAGCCTTGAGAGTTAAACGTGTGCTTAGGGTTAAAATTTTCATAGAGATTTGACTTGGCGAAACTGTGAGGAAAAAATGATTTTGTTATAAAAGTGGGAAAAGAATGTACCGTATTTTTCGGACTATAAGGCGCACTTAAAATCCTTTAATGTTCTCAAAAATCGACAGTGCGCCTTAAAACCCGGTGCGCCTAATGTACGAAATAATTCTGGTTGAGCTTACCGACCTCGAAGCAATTTTATTTGGTACATGGTAGAGTGATAAGTGTGACCAGTAGATGGCAGTCACACATAAGAGAAACGTGTAGACGCGGCAAAATTGGTTTTGCGAGCTAAGGGCTTAAAATGTTTTTGTATGGAGCCTTGAGAGTTAAACGTGTGCTTAGGGTTCAAATTTTCATAGAAATTTGACTTGGCGAAACTGTAAGGAAAAAAAGATGTTGTTATAAAAGTGGGAAAAGAATGTACCGTATTTTTCGGACTATAAGGCGCACTTAAAATCCTTTAATGTTCTCAAAAATCGACAGTGCGCCTTATAACCCGATGCGCCGAATGTACGAAATAATTCTGGTTGTGCTTACCGACCTCGAAGCAATTTTATTTGGTACATGGTGTAATGCTAAGTGTGACCAGTAGATGGCAGTCACACATAAGAGAAACGTGTAGACGCGGCAAAATTTGTTTTGCCACCTAAGGGCTTAAAATGTTTTTGTACGGAGCCTTGAGAGTTAAACGTGTGCTTAGGGTTCAAATTTTCATAGAAATTTGACTTGGCGAAACTGTAAGGAAAAAATGATTTTGTTATAAAAGTGGGAAAAGAATGTACCGTATTTTTCGGACTATAAGGCGCACTTAAAATCCTTTAATGTTCTCAAAAATCGACAGTGCGCCTTATAACCCGGTGCGCCTAATGGACAGAATAATTCTGGTTGTGCTTACCGACCTCGAAGCAATTTTATTTGGTACATGGTGTAATGATAAGTGTGACCAGTAGATGGCAGTCACACATAAGAGAAACGTGTAGACGTGGCAAAATTCGTTTTGCCACCTAAGGGCTTAAAATGTTTTGTATGGAGCCTTGAGAGTTAAACGTGTGCTTAGGGTTCAAATTTTCATAGAGATTTGACTTGGCGAAACTGTAAGGAAAAAAGGATTTTTGTTATAAAAGTGGGAAAAGAATGTACCGTATTTTTCGGACTATAAGGCGCACTTAAAATCCTTTAATGTTCTCAAAAATCGACAGTGCGCCTTAAAACCCGGTGCGCCTAATGTACGGAATAATTCTGGTTGTGCTTACCGACCTCGAAGCAATTTTATTTGGTACATGGTAGAATGATAAGTGTGACCAGTAGATGGCAGTCACACATAAGAGAAACGTGTAGACGTGGCAAAATTGGTTTTGCGAGCTAAGGGCTTAAAATGTTTTTGTACGGAGCCTTGAGAGTTAAACGTGTGCTTAGGGTTCAAATTTTCATAGAAATTTGACTTGGCGAAACTGTAAGGAAAAAAAGATGTTGTTATAAAAGTGGAAAAAGAAGGTACCGTATTTTCCGGACTATAAGGCGCACTTAAAATCCTTTAATGTTCTCAAAAATCGACAGTGCGCCTTACAACCCGATGCGCCGAATGTACGAAATAATTCTGGTTGTGCTTGCCGACCTCGAAGCAATTTTATTTGGTACATGGTGTAATGCTAAGTGTGACCAGTAGATGGCAGTCACACATAAGAGAAACGTGTAGACGCGGCAAAATTCGTTTTGCCACCTAAGGGCTTAAAATGTTTTGTATGGAGCCTTGAGAGTTAAACGTGTGCTTAGGGTTCAAATTTTCATAGAAATTTGACTTGGCGAAACTGTAAGGAAAAAAAGATTTTGTTATGAAAGTGGAAAAAGAATGTACCGTATTTTTCGGACTATAAGGCGCACTTAAAATCCTTTAATGTTCTCAAAATTCGACAGTGCGCCTTATAACACGATGCGCCGAATGTACGAAATAATTCTGGTTGTGCTTACCGACCTCGAAGCAATTTTTTTTGGTACGTGGTGTAATGATAATTTACAAAAGATAAACATTGTAGGCAATAGGCTACCAGGAGCGAGCAGCTACACAACAGCTAAGCACACAATAGCGAGACATACGTCCTTAATTGAACAATATTGCAGTCCCAAACATGACGTTTGTCAACATGAACTAGTATGAAATCATTGCATATTACTAACGCATATGAAGACTCATTGGTAGAAGCATCTTTAGAAAGTATCCAGTAACAACCGTGTCCGCAGTATTCAACTTTATACATTATTGTGGTCATTCGGTGTCGCCACAAAAACAATTACTACTTCATTTCAACTGAAAGACAGTATAAGTCCATTCCAGATGGAATGGAATTATAGGTTTTTTGTTTTGTTTTTAAACGCATGCTTTGGGAAGTTAACAATACCAAAACAAAAGGCAAGAAAACCCCCAATGATGCTAAACGCTCTACTGTACAATCCATTGGAGCGTACCTACTGGAAACGGGCATTTTCATGACTGGTCTCTACAGCCGCGGTCGGCTTGGCTTGGCTTCCTCCCCCCAGTGTCGTATGCAGAGATGTGACAGAATGACCCACTTCACCATGTTCTTCACCGTCACGCGCCTTGCAAACGGCAGCGGGGGCGAGGAGGCGTCACGCCACGGCCGGTCAGCAAAACACCCGCCTGGAGCCAAACTGTGTCGAGCAAAGATTGTCTTTATTTGGTAAAGCAGCTGCAGTGGTGTGGAAATAGTGCGAGTCGAGCTTTATGTGTCGGCTGGATGGCGGCGCTTCAATTATAAGTTTACACCGAGGAGCTGTACCGCACAACAGTGTGTGTGTGTGTGTGTGTGTGTGTGTGTGTGTGTGTGTGTGTGTGTGTGTGTGTGTGTGTGTGTGTGTGTGTGTGTGTGTGTGTGTGTGTGTGTGTGTGTGTTTGTCTTAGAAAGCGTGACTGTGTGTTAGTGAGTGTGCGCTTATCTACGCCATTTTTTTCTGTAAATTGCCTCTCTTTACCAGAAAACTACTCGGGCTAAACATGTTGGGGTTTTTTAACACAAATTTGGACGGGCAAAGTAAAAAAAAAAGAAAGAAAAATGCTTTCCCAGGCTGTGGAGTACATTGTGAAACAACAGGGGGCGCTATAACTCATGTAAATTAATTATTAATGCATTTTAAGGAAGCCGCTAATTAATTCTGGTTGTGTTACTGTGAAATATCAAATTTAAATAATGACACTTAATGATGGGGGGGGGGGGGGGGGGGGGGGGGTCACATTAATGATGTGGCAAGCCACAATGATGATGAGGCGGGCAAAATCTGGCCTCTCTGCCATACCTGTGTTAATATACACTATACATAACATTTAAATATAATACATTGTATAATACTATTACAATACACTATTTAGAAAAAATGTATACCTGTATATTTATATGTATAGTCCAGGTTTCTGTGGTTTATCCGTTATACAGTGCTCAATACCGGGGTAGAGCGGAAAAAACGTTAGGTCAGGAAAAAACACAGAGGCTGTATCATCCCTACAAGCCTGTTTCGCAAGATTCCCTGATTTTATTCCCTGACGAGCAGGGAAACCTGCGAAACAGGCTTTTATGGATGAAATAGCCTCTGTGTTTTTTCCTGACCTAACGTGTATGTATAATATATATATATATATGTATATGTATATGTATATATATATACATATGTATTATATATATATATATATATATATATATATATATATATATATATATATATATATATGTATATATATATATATATATATATATATATATGTATATATATATATATATATGTATATATATATATATATATATATATATATGTATATATATATATATATATATATATATATATATATATATATATATATATATATATATATATATATATATATATATATATACATGTCTTAATTAGATTATATATATATATATATATATATATATATATATATATATATATATATATATATATATATATATATATATATATATATATATATATATATATATATATATACATATATATATATATATATATATATATATGTCTTAATTAGATTATCCAAAAAATAGTGCTCGATACCGTGGTAGAGCGTAATATGTATGTGTGGGGAAAAAAAAGATGAAATAGTCTTGTGATTTTTCCCACACATACATACAAAAAAATGTGAAATAACTGAAAACATGTTTAATATTGTAGTTTCTTCAAAATGGCTACCCTTTGCTCTGATTACTGTTTCGCACACTCTTGGCATTCTCTGGATGAGCTTCAAGAGGTAGTCACCTGAAATGGTTTTCGCTTCACAGCTGTGCTTGAAGCTCATCGAGAGAATGCCAAGAGTGTGCAAAACAGTAATCAGTGCAAAGGGTGGGCTATTTTGAAGAAACTAGAATATAAAACATGTTTTCAGTTATTTCACATTTTTTTGTGTAAGTACATAACTCCACATGTCTTCATTCCTAGTGTTGATGCCTTCAGTGACAATCTACAATGTAAATAGTCATGCAAATAAAGAAAACGCAATGAATGAGGAGAGGGTGTGTCCAAACTTTTAGCCTGTACAAACGTACAATCGTTTCCAAAAATTCCAAAAAAAGTATGACAATGTGTCAAATACGAATAGGAGTTCATGTGTCATGTGTAAATTCCTGTCTCCCGTCTGTCCAAAGCCTGAACAACAATACTCCTGTCAAATATTGTGTAATAAGTGTAATAGAAAAATGTCCTAAAAGTTATTATTATTCATAGGGGTAATGGTAGCAGTAGTCAGTGCACTGTAGAAGTTCCTTCATGACAGGAGATAAGAAGCATCACGTCACAGTGGGCTGTGGGAACTCATGAAAAGGACTCGCTGCTCGCCGGAAGCAAAGTTGATGATCTCCCGCCAGCCCTTATAATTAATGCCAGGCTGTTGCCCAGCTTGGGATAAAACGCTCAGCCATTTTTCTTCACTCACTCACTTAGTATTCCGCCACACCAGAGGTGGGTTTGGGACTAATAGACGCTTGTAAAAGTAGTAACTGCAATATAATTAGAGGCCGTGCCGAGTCTTTAGGTCAGAGGAAATGTGGTGGTTCGTATGTTTTGTTTTTTTCTCTTTGCATGCGCAAGTGAAGAGCAGAGTGGAGTGGATGTCACTACGTAACTGTGCAGAGGGCGATATATTAGATATCAGTCATTTTTAATCAAGATACAATTAAGAAATTAATTAAACTATTTTATGTAATATTAAATGAACACCACACTAGAAATGCAAATGATGCATGTGTTCGGAAACGGATGATGGACTTAAACGTTTTAGATGAAAGAGACATATCATGGAATGATATTTGGAAAAATGCCAATAAGCCCTTTAGAAGCATTAAAGATAAGATGACTCAATTTAAGATATTGAATAGATTGTATTTTACATCTTCTCAGCTGTTTAAAATGGGCGTAGTAGATAGCAAGTTATGTATGAAGTGTCGGGCAGCCGAGGCAACTCTTGTTCATTTATTGTGGGAATGTCAGCGAATAAAAGAGTTATGCTTGAAAACAACAAAAGAAGCAATCAATTTCCTTAATATAAACATCCCAATGACACTGCAAACTTGTATTCTTGGGGGTCTCCATCAATTTAATAACGTGTCATCAAAGAGTAAAAATGCTTTTCTTTCAATATGCATAATAACAAAAAGGGTAATATTAAAAAAAATAGATAGATGTTGATAGTCCAACTCATACTGACTGGTACACACAAGCTATGGAAATGATATCAGTAGAAAAAACTGCATTTAGTTTAGATAATAATGAGTCATATATTTGTTTTAACTATTAAATTAACCAAAATATGACTTATTATATCTTTGTGAAAATATTGTACACAATGTGTTGTCAAGTTTATGAGATGCGATGCAAGTGTAAGCCACTGTGACACTATTGTTCATTTTTTATTTTTTGAATTAATGTTTTTAATGATAATATCAATGAGGGATTTTTAATCACTGCTATTTTGAAATTGTTACTAATATTGATACTGTTGTTGATAATATTCACTTTTGTTTCACTACTTTTGGATTGTTCCGTGTCATGTTTGTGTGTCCTCAATTGCTCTCAATTGCTCTGTTTATTGCTATTCGGAATGTTGCTGGGTCGGGTTTGGTTTTCGGTACTTTTGTTTGTGTTAATACATATTAATTGTTTTTAATAAAGGAAAAAAACCCAAAAAAACCCCGAAAGATATTAGTCCGATACCAGCACAAAAACGATGATATCGGCTTGCAACTCAAATCTCTGATACAAGCAGATCTGCAGTGTGTTTACTTTACATCCAGTTAACATCCACTGTATTTTCTAGACTATAGAGCGCACCCACTAAAATTGAGAATAATTTTTTTTTTCCCCATATATATAACTATATACAGACTATATACCGTTATGAAATGAGTTGTTTACACAGAAATGTTTTGTAAATGTTTATTTACATACTTTATTGTTTCCAAACAGTGTCTGTAACATGGCAGTAAAACGGCTGATCAAACAAAACAGAAGTCATTGTCATGGACCCACTAGCTGCGGAAGGTAGCTCTCCAATGAGCTAAACAGACTCAATAACTCCGCGGTGACGTTTTGGTGAATTTACTGAGGAATTTGCGAAACTGAAACAATACAAAAATAATGTAGTTCCAAGCTAATGATACTAACACAGACACGCAACGTGTCACAACACGTGTTAGCCTATTAGCTAATGCGAACGTTGCGTTACGATGGCACGTACAAATATGCATCACACGTGAGACGGTTTAGTAAGTATAAACTGTTTTAGTTATATTTTAAAACTTGCAAACAATGCTTGGAGTGATGAATGAAGAATCCATACGAGTAGAAACGCTATGGACGGCTAAAAGAGCATCGTGGAGCACTACGATAAATGGAAGGACACTGCAGCACCTGCAGTGAGCAAATTTGTGCAAAGGATGGCGCCACAACACAAACAATAAAACATCTTCTCTGTGTCAGCGAAGAAAAATAAATTAGCCAGTCTGTCTTATAAGCCGCAGAACTTACAAAACGTTGCTTGGAGTGATAAATGAAGAACCCTTTCGAGCAGAATCGCTATGGACAATTTTCCTTTCGGTTTGAGGCAAAACAGGGAGTACATTTTTCAACTATCAACACCCGCAGTGGGCAAACTCGTCCAAAAGATGGCGCCAAAGCACAAATAACACACCATTTCAGTCCTCTGCTCGGGTTTAATAAAAAATATTGAACACAAAACATTATGGCAATTAGCGGCACCATTTTGTAAGCCGCAGGCTTCGAAGTGTAGGAAAAAAGTAGCGGCTTGTAGTCTGGAATTTATGCTAAATGTCCTTCACTAAGCATACAAGGTTGGTCTTTTCTTCTATTTCACTCAAATTGTTTACAAAAGGTTAACATGATGTGCTATAGGCCACTCGGAGCTGGCAGCTACACAACAGCTAAGCACACAATAGCACATGAGCTAAACGTACATAAATCTCCTTCATTGAACAATATTGCGGTCTAAAACAGCTCATTTGTCAATGTAAACAAACGTGAATTTACTGCATTTTAAATTATTGTGGCCACTAGGTGTCGCCAAAAAACAAACGATCACTCCACTTCAAAAGCATAAAACGTTGTCATAAGATTAGTGTTTTTTATACGTAACATTCCACACTATGAATTAATACAAGTATGTACTGTGATTTGTGCCGATTTCGTATTGGATTGATATAAATATCAGCCAATATTCAATATCGGTATCATATTGGAAAGGAAAAAGTTTTGTATTAGGGCAGCCCTAATATTTAGCTGCTTAGGCATATTGGGACTATTAAACATGATTTTTTTTCAACAGCTTAAGATAGCATTTTTAGAAAAGTTGTAAAGAAACCATAATAATTCCCAAAAATGGCAGCTTTGGGAATGTTACTTCCTAGCCATTAGCATTGTATGTATTAAGCAGGTTTATTTATTTCATAAATATGTTTTTAATGCTCCAATTAACGCTTTTATTTACTTAAAATCATTTTTTTTTAAAACATTTTTTTAATTAAGAGTTGTGGCCGTAGGGATTATAAATAGTATAATGTGTCTGAAAAAAATTGTTATAAGTACACCTTTGCATAACATTGAAGTGAAGTTAATTATATTTATATAGCGCTTTTATCTAGTGACTCAAAGCAGTTTACATAGTGAAACCCAATATCTAAGTTACATTGTATCCCTATTAAGTTTAAAGAAAACCAAAACATTAATAATACAGATACATAGATCAACTTAATAAAATAATAACCTTATTGTTTTTTAGTCCGTAAGTGAAAATATTTAAAGTGCATCAATTTGCCTGAAATTAAAAAAAAAATTTGATACTGAAAAATGAAAAAATAATAATAATAATAATCAGCAACATTATTAACTCAGGAGCAAAATATATAAAACACTTGAACCAACAAAACAAAAATAAATTAAACAATTAAACAAAACAAAAACAAAAAATATTTTTTTTAATCCAAATGAAGAAGTCAGGATTCATGGCTACATTGTTTGCTGCTGTGTTGTATTCCATTACCTAGGAACACTTTGTTTGTATTTCCAAATCATTATTAAAGTCCCAAAAGGATGAACATCATATATATCATGAGTTCACATTTGGGAATTATCGCCTGCTCGTACTATACAATACAATATTACAGCACATCATTAGAACATTTACAGTATTTTAATTTTCCTCTGGAGCCCCATTTAGGCCCACTCTGCCAGCTGCTACCAAGTACTGGAATCCCTAATGCATCCATTACTGCAAAACATAGCAACTACGTGATTGATATATAGGTTAGATCAGGGGTCGGCTACCCAAAATGTTGAAAGAGCCATTTTGGACCAAAAATACGAAAAAAATGGAGCCGCAAAAAATTAAAAGCCTTATATAAGTGTTATAATGAAGGCAACACATGATATAAGTGTCTATATTAGCTATATTAGCCTACTATCAAAATTAATTTAAAAGTTTTATATTAGTCTTATAATGAAGACAACACATGTTGTAAGTGTCTATATTAGCTATATTAAACTACTATCAAAATGACTTTAAAAGTCTTATATAAGTGTTATAATGAAGGCAACACATGATGTAAGTGTCTATATTAGCTATATTAAACTACTATCAAAATGACTTTAAAAGTCTTATATAAGTGTTATAATGAAGGCAACACATGATGTAAGTGTCTATATTAGCTAGATTAGCCTACTATCAAAATGACTTTTAAAGTCTTATATAAGTGTTATAATGAAGGCAACACATTATATAAGTGTATATATTAGCTATATTAGTCTACTATCAAAATGAATTTAAAAGTTTTATATAAGTCTTATAATGAAGACAACACATGTTGTAAGTGTCTATATTAGCTATATTAGACTACTATCAAAATGACTTTAAAAGTCTTATATAAGTGATATAATGAAGGCAACACATGATGTAAGTGTCTATATTAGCTCTATTAGCCTACTATCAAAATGACTTTAAAAGTCTTATATAAGTGTTATAATGAAGGCAACACATGATGTAAGTGTCTATATTAGCTGTATTAGTCTACTATCAAAATGACTTTAAAAGTCTTATATAAGTGATATAATGAAGGCAACACATGATGTAAGTGTCTATATTAGCTATATTAGTCTACTATCAAAATGAATTTAAAAGTTTTATATAAGTCTTATAATGAAGACAACACATGTTGTAAGTGTCTATATTAGCTATATTAGACTACTATCAAAATGACTTTAAAAGTCTTATATAAGTGATATAATGAAGGCAACACATGATGTAAGTGTCTATATTAGCTCTATTAGCCTACTATCAAAATGACTTTAAAAGTCTTATATAAGTGTTATAATGAAGGCAACACATGATGTAAGTGTCTATATTAGCTGTATTAGTCTACTATCAAAATGACTTTAAAAGTCTTATATAAGTGATATAATGAAGGCAACACATGATATAAGTGTCTATATTAGTTATATTAGACTACTATCAAAATGACTTTAAAAGTCTTATATAAGTGATATAATGAAGGCAACACATGATGTAAGTGTCTATATTAGCTCTATTAGCCTACTATCAAAAGGACTTTAAAAGTCTTATATAAATGATATAATGAAGGCAACACATGATATAAGTGTCTATATTAGCTCTATTAGCCTACTATCCAAATGACTTCAAAAGCCTTATATAAGTGATATAATGAAGGCAACACATGATGTAAGTGTCTATATTAGCTATATTAGCCTACTATAAAAATGACTTTAAAAGTCTTATATAAGTGTTATAATGAAGGCAACACATGATGTAAGTGTTTATATTAGCTATATTAGCCTACTATAAAAATGACTTTAAAAGTCTTATATAAGTGTTATAATGAAGGCAACACATGATGTAAGTGTCTATATTAGCTATATTAGCCTACTATAAAAATGACTTTAAAAGTCTTATATAAGTGTTATAATGAAGGCAACACATGATGTAAGTGTCTATATTAGCCTACTATAAAAATGACTTTAAAAGTCTTATATAAGTGTTATAATGAAGGCAACATGATGTAAGTGTCTATATTAGCTATATTAGCCTACTATAAAAATGACTTTAAAAGTCTTATATAAGTGTTATAATGAAGGCAACACATGATGTAAGTGTCTATATTAGCTATATTAGCCTACTATAAAAATGACTTTAAAAGTCTTATATAAGTGTTATAATGAAGGCAACACATGATGTAAGTGTCTATATTAGCTGTATTAGTCTACTATCAAAATGACTTTAAAAGTCTTATATAAGTGATATAATGAAGGCAACACATGATGTAAGTGTCTATATTAGTTATATTAGACTACTATCAAAATGACTTTAAAAGTCTTATATAAGTGATATAATGAAGGCAACACATGATGTAAGTGTCTATATTAGCTCTATTAGCCTACTATCAAAAGGACTTTAAAAGTCTTATATAAATGATATAATGAAGGCAACACATGATATAAGTGTCTATATTAGCTCTATTAGCCTACTATCCAAATGACTTCAAAAGCCTTATATAAGTGATATAATGAAGGCCACACATGATGTAAGTGTCTATATTAGCTCTATTAGCCTACTATCCAAATGACTTCAAAAGCATTATATAAGTGATATAATGAAGGCAACACATGATGTAAGTGTCTATATTAGCTATATTAGCCTACTATAAAAATGACTTTAAAAGTCTTATATAAGTGTTATAATGAAGGCAACACATGATGTAAGTGTCTATATTAGCTATATTAGCCTACTATAAAAATGACTTTAAAAGTCTTATATAAGTGTTATAATGAAGGCAACACATGATGTAAGTGTCTATATTAGCTGTATTAGCCTACTATCCAAATGACTTCAAAAGCCTTATATAAGTGATATAATGAAGGCAACACATGATGTAAGTGTCTATATTAGCTATATTAGCCTACTATCAACGTCACTTCCTGTCAATGAGAAAGGACGCAAAGAAAAAAGCTCCGCTTCTGCTACCGGAGTTTTTGTTAAGTCTGAAGATTTTGACCACTGATTTGACCACTGATTTGCGATCACAGCCACAGGAGAGTCACCTGGCATCTTCGATCTGATTTTGGTCAGTTGAGAGGCACTGATACGCTGAAATAAGGCGAGTGGAAGAGCCGTTAGCCGCAAGCCAAAGGCGCCTCCCGCAGTTCAAAGCGGTTGCCTAGCAACCAAAAGTTACGGCGAGTTTACAGCTGTTTTAAAGTGATCCCGACGTCGCAGAGTGATATAAGTTGACAGGCTGACACCTCAAATTGATCTCTGAACGGCGCAAGGTACGAAATTGTTGAAAAAACAAGTTAAAAGTGCCGCAAGTCGCTAAAGAGGTAACTGCCCTTAAGACATAAGAGGCGCTGACGTCAGTGACTGCCGCGATGCCAAAAGTTAAAGGATTGACTGGAAATACTGATTTGAAGCTGGGCACAGGACATGATGGGATTCAAGAAGGGATACTACAAAAAATACTCCAGGAATTTAAAGAAGAAATGTTACAAAAATTGGAAGAATTGATGGATGGATGGAAAGAGGATATGAAAGAAATGAAAGAAGAAATGAAAGAAATGAAAAAAGAGAACAACTCCAGAAATAAAGAAGCCACTGAAATGAGCAAACAAATGAAGATCCTTCAAGAAGACAACAACATGCTGAGGAACATCATAGATGAAATGGATCAGGATAAACGAATGAATGATATCATCGTGACTGGGCACCGAATTAAACCAAGATCCTATGCGAAAGCTGTGAATAATGAAGGTGAACCAGATGAAATGGATATGGTCTCAGCAGAACAGCAAGTGGTCAACTTCCTGCAATCAAAAGAAATTGAAATTGACATTAATACCATCGAAACATGCATCCCACTGAACGGAAGAAACAACAACGCCACTCCAGTCGTGCTTGTGAAACTCGTAAACAGAAAATCTAAAATGGCACTGCTGAGACAGGGAAAGAAGCTGAAGGGAACAAATGTGTACATGAATGAGCATCTCACAAAACGCAATGCTGGAATCGCCAAGAAAGCACGCGACTTGAGAAGGCAGGGAAAAATCCAGGGAACTTGGAGCGCCAACTGTAAAATCTACATCAAGCTGAATGGAAGTCCAGAAGCAAGAGTAATTGTTGTCCATGACATCAAGGACCTGGACAATTTTTAAAGTTTACACAGCTACCACAACAACGATGATAATGGACTCTGACAGAAAACAAGCACCTAAATTCAGCATCGGCACTACTATGTTCCAAGGGACGACTAAACAAGAGGACCTAGATTCAAGATTGCATCCACCTACACTTATAGAGATTATTGAAACAACATCAAAGTTTGTTGAACAAGAAAATATGGAACTAAAAAATTTCTGCAACAAAGATCACAAAAACCAGGATTTGGAAAATGATATAGATCCAGATACAAATTTTTTCTCCCACATCAGTAATAGTTGTTTTTATTATACAGATGATCAATATAATAGCAACATTGAATGTGATAACAAATTGTCAATTATTCATTTTAATAGTAGAAGCTTGTATGCAAATTACAATAACATTAAGAACTTTTTGGAACACATCAACGAACCCTTCAAAGTGATTGCTGTCACAGAAACATGGATTGATGATAAAAAAGGAATAGATTTTGATCTGGAGGGATATGAACTAAACTACATCAACAGAACCAACAAAAATGGAGGAGGAGTAGCTGTGTACGTGATGAAGAACCTGAACTACAAAGTGGTAAAAAACATGTCATTTGCCATTGATAATATCTTAGAATGTATAACCATTGAAATATGTCAGGAAAAAAGCAAAAACATATTCATCAGTTGTATATATAGATCACCTAAGTCAAGTATAGAAACATTTGAAGAATGGATCAAGGCAACTTACATGGACAATGGTCAAAGAATAATGTTCTTATGTGGTGACTTTAATATTGACTTATTGAACCCCAACAAGCAAAAGTCTATTGATGACTTCATTGATACAATGTACAGCATCAGTCTATATCCTAAAATCACAAGGCCAAGCAGAATCACAGCACACTGTGCCACGCTTATTGATAATATTTTTACCAATGATTTTGATAATAACACTACAAGTGGTCTACTTATAAGCGACGTTAGTGATCATCTGCCAGTTTTTACAATATATGATGGAAACTACAAGAAGAACATGGAAGACAAAAGGACATTTCGAAGACTATGCACAGAGAAGAGGATGACTGCCTTCAAAATTGAGCTACAAAAGCAAGATTGGGACAATGTGTATAATGAAAAAGAGGTTGATGAAGCATATGAACATTTCTTAAACAAGTTCATAATACTTTATGACAAACATTGTCCATGGATACAACTTAGTAATAAACAGAGAAAGAATAATCAACCATGGATGACAAAAGGATTAAAAAATGCTTGTAAGAAGAAGAATACACTATATAGAGAATTTATAGCACAAAGAACTATAGAGGCAGAAATTAAGTACAAAAAGTATAAAAACAAGTTAACAGACATACTACGATCATGTAGAAAAGAATATTACAGTGAATTGTTGGACAGGAACAAAAATAATATGAGAGCAACATGGGGCATCCTCAATAGCATTATTAAAAATGGAACTAAGAGGGACTACCCTCAATACTTTTTAGATGAAAATAAAAAAAATGACAACATAAAGGAAGTAGTTGAAAGCTTCAATAATTATTTTGTAAATATTGGACCAAAATTGGAAGAAAGGATTCCAGACCCAGTTCCAATTGAGGACTATAATGATACCATAGAGCGAAATCCCAACTCCATGTTCCTCAGTAATGTGACACAGGAGGAAATAGTTACAATCGTGAAAAAATGTAAATCTAAGACTTCAACTGATTGTAACGGAATTGATATGGAAACGATAAAAAAGGTTATTGAAGAGATCTCAGGACCATTAATGTATATTAGTAACCTATCATTTCAAACAGGTACATTTCCAAACAAAATGAAAATAGCTAAAGTTGCACCAATTTATAAGACTGGAGATAAACATCAATTTACAAATTATAGACCTGTTTCTCTACTTCCACAATTTTCTAAAATCATTGAAAAACTGTTCAATAACAGATTAGAAAGTTTCATAAATAAAAATAGAATACTCGAAGAGAACCAATATGGATACAGAGCTAATGTTTCAACTTCAATGGCTTTAATTGAAATTACAGAAGAAATTACCAATGCAATAGATAGTAAAAAATGTGCAGCAGCGGTTTTTATGGATCTAACTAAAGCATTTGACACAATTAATCACAATATTTTAATCAAAAAACTAGAACGATATGGCATCAGAGGGTTAGTCTTAAACTGGATAAGAAGTTATCTAACGAACAGGAAACAATACGTGAAGCTAGGCGAACACACGTCTACAACGCTAAATATATCCTGTGGTGTACCTCAGGGATCAATACTAGGACCTAAATTATTCAATCTCTATATAAATGACATTTGTAAAGTTACAAAAGATTTAAAGTTAGTATTATTTGCGGATGATACAACAGCGTTTTGTTCAGGAGAGAACACACAGGAGATAATACAAATAATAACAGAAGAAATTAACAAATTAAAAAGATGGTTTGACAAAAACAGACTATCGTTGAATCTTAGTAAAACTAAAATAATGCTATTTGGTAACAGTAGAAGAGAAAGTCAAACACAAATACAAATAGATGGAATAGAAATTGAAAGAGTAAACAAAACCAAATTTCTAGGTATAATGATTGATGATAAATTGAACTGGAAATCTCACGTAAAAAATATACAACATAAAGTAGCAAGAAACACGTCAATAATGAATAAAGCAAAACATGTTCTAGACAAAAAATCCCTTCATATTCTCTACTGCTCACTAGTGTTACCATATCTGAGCTACTGTGTAGAAATATGGGGAAATAATTACAAAAGTACACTTCATTCATTAACGGTGTTACAAAAAAGATCAGTTAGAATAATACATAATGTTGGATATAGAGAACATACAAATCCTTTATTTATTGAATCAAAAATACTGAAATTCCACGACATAGTGAATTTGCAAACAGCTAAAATTATGCACAAAGCAAACTATAACCTGCTACCCAAGAATATACAACAATTCTTCTCAAAAAAAGAGGAGAAATATAATCTTAGAGAAAAACGTAATTTAAAACATTTGTTTGCACGTACAACACTTAAGACCTTCAGTATATCAATATGTGGAATTAAATTATGGAATGGATTAAGCAAAGCAATCAAACAATGTACTAATATGATCCACTTCAAGAAACTCTTCAAACTTAAAGTGTTTACAAAGTACAATGAAGAAGAACCATGACAAACATTCTCAATTTATTTCATCCATCCATTCATTCATTCTTAAAGTAATCTTACTTATCTCATCATATGAAATATGACTTACTTCACCAATTATTATTATTAAATTCTTACTATTATTTATTTATTTATTTTTATTGTAATTACTTATGGAGTTTATTGTGAAAAAATTGTGAACAGGAAGTGAACAAAAAGTTTTGCAACTGTTATGTAAAGAAAAGGGGTAGGATTAAATAAGCTCTGCTTCTTCCTACTCCTTTTCGAACATGTTGAAAAGAAACTGGAAATTGTGATGTATCATGTTGTATGCTTGCATGTTCGAAATAAACTCAAACTCAAACTCAAACTCAAACTATAAAAATGACTTTAAAAGTCTTATATAAGTGTTATAATGAAGGCAACACATGATGTAAGTGTCTATATTAGCTATATTAGCCTACTATCAAAATGACTTTAAAAGTCTTATACAAGTGTTATAATGAAGGCAACACATGATATAAGTGTCTATATTAGCTCTATTAGCCTACTATCAAAATGACTATGTGTCGCAGGCTGACACAAATCTTCGTTGACAGAAATGTTGAAATGTAATATTTATTCTACACATTTTTACAACATTGGAAAACATTAGTAAAATGCCAAAGGCCAAAGGTATAGATGTGTGTGTCCAAGTTTAAGGAAACGGTAGGCAGTCTTCTTCGAATGGATTTATTACAATCTTTGCAAGCTGGGTTACGTTAGCTGTGGTCTATAATGGCACACATACAACTATCAGAAATGCAGCCAATATTACATACAGATAATGTGTTATGAGACATGCAGATGTAAATTAAATACACATAAGGCATAAATAAAGGATATTAAATGAGCTCAAATATACCTACAAACGAGGCATAATGATGCAATATGTACATACAGCTAGCCTAAATAGCATGTTAGCATGGATTAGCTTGCAGTCATGCATTGACCAAATATGCCTGATTAGCACTCCACACAAGTCAATAACATCAACAAAGCTCACCTTTGTGCATTCACGCACAGCATAAATAGGGTGACCAGGTGTCCGGATTTAGGCCGGACAGTCCGGATTTTTAATGCCCTGTCCGGCATCCGGCGCAGCATCAAGCCGGACACGTATTTGTCCTCCTTTTTGAGGCACTAGGCTTGAAGAGCGGAGTTTTTTCATCTTTGCTGGGCTGCAGCGCAATAGCCAATCATAGACCGTAAAAAAATGCCCCCCAACACAGTAACACATGAAATGATTGGCTAAGAGCGGTGTCGGATACAAATCTGCTTCTCATTGGTTAAAAAGGTAAACAAGGGTCCAACGTTCCCTCTAAGGTGCACGCCTGCGCAATGGCACACCGCTCATGCGTCATACGCGCACAGCAAATTAATGCCGCGCGGGAAATCAAAAATCCCATCTGAACTTTAAACAAAATAAACACGTTACAATTTATTCTGTATGATTTTGCAATGCAACTCTGTGAGTGACAGGTGACAACAAGATGAATAAAACAATCTTTGTCAACACAGTTCAATTATCGTCTGTCGAGACACTTTACGGACAGGAATTCCATCAATCACTTTATTGAGCAAAACTGTTTGTAACCACACCAAAAACATGAGTAAAAAAAACTTTTATCTATAAAAACGGGTAATTTTCTGCCATACAAACCAGGCTTAAACCAACGTTGTCATCCGTCATATCAACAGAAGCCGCTCGCTCTGTCTCACCTGCGCCAACACGCGCACTCATGGCACTTAGCCAGTGTTGCGTTTATGGCCACACAAAAAGTCGGACAACCCCGACGCCACACAATGTGTAAATGCCAGGTTGTAACACTGACTCCTCAATCAGATGTGTGCTTATTTGACTGCCATTTATTAAGAAATCTAAGGATATTATTCATGAAATATTGTCACTAGATTTCATAAATGCTAATAAAAAGATGTATTTTACAGACAGAAAGTTACAGGAACTAAATGTAATCTCTGAAAGGGGTAACATTTCTTTTAAAGGCAGGACCCGCAGCCAGACATACAATACTAGCACATAGGTCGGGGGTCGGCAACCCGCGGCTCTAGAGCCGCATGCGGCTCTTTAGCGCCGCCCTAGTGGCTCTCTGGAGATTTTTCAAAAATGTATGAAGAATGGAAAAAGATGAGGGGAAAAAAATCAATTTTTTTGTTTCAGAATGTTTTCTGTGGGAGGACAAACATGACACAAACCTCGCTAATTGTTATAAATCACACTGTTTGTATTAAACATGCTTCACTGATTCGAGTATTTGGCGAGCGCCGTTTTGTCCTACTAATTTTGGCGGTCCTTGAACTCGCCGTATAGTTTGTTTCCATGTATAACTTTCTCCGACTTTCTAGGACGTGTTTTATGCCACTTTTTCTATCTCATTTTGTCCACCACACTTTTAACGTTGGGCATGAGTGCACAAAGGTGAGTTTTGTTGATGTTATTGACTTGTGTGGAGTGCTAATCAGACATATTTGGTCACTGCGTGACTGCAAGCTAATCGATGCTAACATGCTATTTAGGCTAGCTATATGTACATATTGCATATGCCTCATTTGTAGCTATATTTGAGGTCATTTAGTTTCCTTTAAGTCCTCTTAATTACATTTATATCTCATGACACATGTAATATGGCTTTTAATTTTTTGCGGCTCCAGACAGATTTGTTTTTGTATTTTTGGTCCAATATGGCTCTTTCAACATTTTGGGTTGCCGACCCAGTAAAGTGCAAGTGAAGGACTAGTGGGGAGTTGAAGCTATTCAGATAGGGAAGATGCTGTGAGAGCCGGGGGTGACCTGATATTCAGCTGGGAATGACTACAACAGTAAATAAACACAAGACATATATATACTCTATTAGCCACAACACAACCAGGCTTATATTTAATATGCCACAAATTAATCCTGCATAAAAACACCTGCGTGTTTGTTACGCTAGCTCCTAGCTCCTCTGCTAGCTCCTAGCTCCATAGAACACGCCAATACAATTCAAACACCTGATCAACACACACAATCACTCAGCCCAAAAGACCGTTCACCTAACCCAAGGTTCATAAAGCTTATATATTTTTAAAAAGTTACGTACGTGACGCGCACGTACGGTACGGTACGTGTTATGCTAGCTCCTAGCTCCTATGCTAGCTCCTAGCTCCATAGAACACGCCAATACAATTCAAACACCTGATCAACACACACAATCACTCAGCCCAAAAGACCGTTCACCTAACCCAAGGTTCATAAAGCTTATATATTTTAAAAAAGTTACGTACATACGCAAAAAAAAGTTGCGCACATACGGTCAAGCGATCAAATGTTTAGAAGCCAAAGCTGCATACTCACAGTAGCACGTCTGCGTCTTTGTCATCCAAATCAAAGTAATCCTGGGAAGAGTCTGTGTTGTCCCAGTTCTCTACAGGCGTCTGTGTATCGAAGTCAAAAGTCCTCCTGGTTAGAGTCTCTGTTATCCGAGTTCTTCCATCTTGACTGCATCTTTCGGGAATGTAAACAAAGAAGCGCCGGCTGTGTACTGTTGTTGCTGACTACGTTCGAAAAATACGTCCATTCCGCACCGACAACTTTCTTCTTTGCTTGCTCAGCTTCCTTCTCCATAATGCAATGAACATGATTGCAACAGATTCACGAACACAGATGTCCAGAATACTGTGGAATTATGAAATGAAAACAGAGCTTTTTCGTATTGGCTTCAATGTGGAAGGCATACCCGTGTTCCCCGGTCTACGTCACGCGCATACGTCATCCTCAGAGGCGTTTCGAACCGGAAGTTTAGCGGCAAATTTAAAATGTCACTTTATAAGTTAACCCGGCCGTATTGGCATGTGTTATAATGTTAAGATTTCATCATTGATATATAAACTATCAGACTGCGTGGTCGGTAGTAGTGGCTTTCAGTAGGCCTTTAATATTTTTTCCTATTCAGCCACACAAACATCATCTTTAAACCACTCAAAATTGTACTATAAATAAGAGTATACCAGAGTCCTATGTACACCATAGTAATTTATTGATATGCCGCATAATGTCCTCCTTTTTGGTGCCATATGCCGCAAATTGTCCTCCTTTTTGGTGTCATGGAAATGGTCACCCTAAGCATAAAACATTTCCATCCATCCATCCATCCATTTGGTGGACAAAATGAGACAAAGAAGGAGCGGCATAAAATACGTCTTTCTCAGGCATCGTTGAAGAAAGTTGTACATGTAAACAAACTACGGTGAGTTCAAGGACTGCCAAAATTAGTGGGACAAAACGGCGCTCGCCAAATACTCTCATCAGAGAATCATGTTTAATATCAACAGTGGGATTTCTAACAATTAGGGAGGTTTGGGTCATGTTGTCCTCCTACAGAAACCCTATTAAAACAAAAATACATTTTTTCCCCCTGTCTTTTTCTATTTTCATTTATTTTTGAGAGCCGCAGGTTGCAGACCCCCCGGGTTAGATCAAAAATGTGATTGATTGATGGATCGCGCTGCTCAATTTGCTCAATCTACTGGTGTATAGAGTGTGACCAAAGAAACATACTGTACGTTCTTTAATTTCTGTTCCCTCAGGCATTCTCTCCATCTGTCTTCCAGTATACGTCGGCGTTGACCTACGACGGGGTGATGGTGATGGCCGAGGCCTTCAGGAACCTGCGCAGGCAGAAGGTGGACATTTCCCGAAGGGGGAACGCCGGCGACTGCCTGGCCAACCCCGCTGCCCCCTGGAACCAAGGCATCGACATGGAGCGTACTCTCAAACAGGTGAGACTGGGTTTGTGTACTCGGTACTTCCACTTGGAAAGTCCCAAATACTGCAAATTATTATAGTGTTTTTTACCATGTAGTTCCACGATAGTGTGAGTGTGTTTTTATTTAGCCCCACTGGCAACACGCCAGCTGCAGCTTTAACGCCAACGAGCTGTGTTCTTGTGTACTTGGACTACTTTCCGCATGTAGACTGTAAATAAAAGTGGGGCCGATTCATGTCGCTGCAGCCTGGCACCAGGCTTTTTTAAAGATGTGTAGCAAAGCCTGTTTTTGTTTTTTTCCAAAGTTGTCCCCTTTCAAGTGGTGGGTGGAAACATGGGTTGGACTCACCTAAATACACCCTGGCACCAGGCTTCTTTTTTTTTTAAAGATGTGTAGCAAAGCCTGTTTTTGTTTTTATCCAAAGTTGTCCCCTTTCAAGTGGTGGGTGGAAACATGGGGTGGACTCACCTAAATACACCCTGGCACCAGGCTTTTTTTTTTTTTAAGATGTGTAGCAAAGCCTGTTTTTGATTTTTTTTCCAAAGTTGTCCCCTTTCAAGTGGTGGGTGGAAACATGGGGTGAACTCACCTAAATACACCCTGGCACCAGGCTTCTTTTTTTTTTAAGATGTGTAGCAAAGCCTGTTTTTGTTTTTTTCCCAAAGGTGTCCCCTTTCAAGTGGTGGGTGGAAACATGGGGTGGACTCACCTAAATACACCCTGGCACCAAGCTTTTTTTTTTTTTAAGATGTGTAGCAAAGCCTGTTTTTGTTTTTTTCCAAAAGTTGTCCCCTTTCAAGTGGTGGGTGGAAACATGGGGTGGACTCACCTAAATACTAAATGGTGCCAGGGTGTATTTAGGTGAGTCCACCCCATGTTTCCACCGACCACTTGAAAGGGGACACCTTTGGGAAAAAAACAAAAACAGGCTTTGCTACACATCTTAAAAAAAAAAGAAGCCTGGCACCAGGCTTTTTTTTTTTTTAAGATGTGTAGCAAAGCCTGTTTTTGATTTTTTTTCCAAAGTTGTCCCCTTTCAAGTGGTGGGTGGAAACATGGGGTGGACTCACCTAAATACACCCTGGCACCAGGCTTCTTTTTTTTTAAAGATGTGTAGCAAAGCCTGTTTTTGTTTTTTTCCAAAGTTGTCCCCTTTCAAGTGGTGGGTGGAAACATGGGGTGGACTCACCTAAATACACCCTGGCACCAAGCTTCTTCTTTTTTTAAAGATGTGTAGCAAAGCCTGTTTTTGTTTTTTTCCAAAGTTGTCCCCTGTCAAGTGGTGGGTGGAAACATGGGGTGGACTCACCTAAATACACCCTGGCATCAAGCTTCTTTTTTTTTAAGATGTGTAGCAAAGCCTGTTTTTGTTTTTTTCCAAAGTTGTCCCCTTTCAAGTGGTGGGTGGAAACATGGGGTGAACTCACCTAAATACACCCTGGCACCAGGCTTTTTTTTTTTTAAAGATGTGTAGCAAAGCCTGTTTTTGTTTTTTTCCAAAGTTGTCCCCTTTCAAGTGGTGGGTGGAAACATGGGGTGGACTCACCTAAATACACCCTGGCACCAGGCTTCTTCTTTTTTTTAAGATGTGTAGCAAAGCCTGTTTTTGTTTTTTTCCAAAGTTGTCCCCTTTCAAGTGGTGGGTGGAAACATGGGGTGGCCTCACCTAAATACACCCTGGCACCAGGCTTCTTTTTTTTTTAAAGATGTGTAGCAAAGCCTGTTTTTGTTTTTTTCCAAAGTTGTCCCCTTTCAAGTGGTGGGTGGAAACATGGGGTGGACTCACCTAAATACACCCTGGCACCAGGCTTCTTTTTTTTTTAAAGATGTGTAGCAAAGCCTGTTTTTGTTTTTTTCCAAAGTTGTACCCTTTCAAGTGGTGGGTGGAAACATGGGGTGGACTCACCTAAATACACCCTGGCACCAGGCTTCTTTTTTTTTCAAGATGTGTAGCGAAGCCTGTTTGTTTTTTTTGTTGTTGTTGTTTTTTTCCCAGAGTTGTCTCCCTTCAAGTGGTGTACAGAAACATGGGGTGGACTCATCTAACTACAACATGGCAGCAGGCCTTTTTTAAGATGTATAGCAAAGCCTGCATTATTGTTTTGCAAGGCTGTCCCTCTTCAAGCGGTGGGTGTGGCGGACTCATCTTGCTACAGCATGGCACCAGGCTTTTTTAAAGATGTGTAGCAAAGCCTGTGTTTTTTTTGTTGTTGTTTTTTTCCCCAAAGTTGTTCCCCTTGAAGGACACTTGGAGTGGACTCATCTAACTCCAGCATGGCATCAGGCTTTTTTTTAGGATGTGTAGCGAAGCCTGCTTTTTTTTTTTTTTTTTTTCCTTCTTTTTTTTTTTTTTTTTTTAAATAAAGCTGTCCCCCTTTAAGTGGTGGTCAGCAACTTGGAGTGGACTCATCCAGCCACTGCTTGGCTCCAGGCTTGATTTTAAGATGTGTAGCGAAGCCTGTTTCTTTTTGGGGGTTTTGTTTTTTTTGGGGGGGGGGTACCCAAAGTTGTTCCCTTTCAAGTAGTGGGCGTATACGTGGGGGCCGATTCATCTAACTCCAGCATGGCATCAGGCTTTTTTTTAGGATGTGTAGCGAAGCCTGCTTTCTTTCTTTTTTTTCTTTTTTTTTTTTTTAAATAAAGCTGTCCCCCTTTAAGTGGTGGTCAGCAACTTGGAGTGGACTCATCCAGCCACTGCTTGACTCCAGGCTTTATTTTAAGATGTGTAGCGAAGCCTGTTTCTTTTTGGGAGTTTTTTTGGTGGTGGGGGTGTTCCCAAAGTTGTCCCCTTTCAAGTAGTGGGCGTATACGTGGGGGCCGATTCATCTAACTCCAGCATGGCATCAGGCTGTTTTTTAGGATGTGTAGCGAAGCCTGCTTTTTTTTCTTTTCTTTTTTTTCTTCTTCTTTTTTTTAAAAAATAAATCTGTCCCCCTTTAAGTGGTGGTCAGGAACTTGGAGTGGACTCATCCAGCCACTGCTTGCCTCCAGGCTTTATTTTAAGATGTATAGCAAAGCCTGTTTTTGGGGGTGGGCGGGGGGGTTTCCTAAAGTTGTCCCCTTTCAAGTAGTGGGCGTATACGTGGGGCCGATTCATCTAGCTACAGCATGGCATCAGGCTTTTTTTTTTAAAGATGTGTAGCGAAGCCTGATCCCCCCCTGCCCCTCTCTCAAAAGTGGTGCATGTCACATATTACTGTTAGAACACCATTAAAACGTCACTTTCGCACAACTTTAATCAATGGTCATTTGTCCTGTGATTTCTTCTCAGGTGCGGCTGCAGGGACTCACAGGTAATGTCCAGTTTGACCACTATGGCCGCAGGGTCAACTACACGATGGACGTGTTTGAGCTGAAGAATAATGGACCACGACGGGTAAAAACATCACGCCGCACTTCCTCTTTGTTTGTCCGTCGGCCATCACCATCAGTCAGCGTGCTTAGTGGCCGTGAGCGTGCGGTCCGAGATGTAAATTAAGGACATTAGTAGAGTGAGGGAGGATGGATGGATGTCAGGATGAAATTGAGAGGAAATAGGCAAAAGAGGGAGAGAGAGAGAGAGAGAGCGACGTGGGGGGAGCAGATGGAATGAAATAGAGCGCGGTGAAGGTGGGGGAGGAGGGGGGGGGGGCGCGAGGGAGCAGAGAGGAGTCGCCATCAATCAAACGCTGCTTTGGCCTGTCTTCCCTCACACGATGAAGGTCCCGTTAGGACTCCGTGTGTGTGTGTGTGTGTGTGTGTGTGTGTGTGTGTGTGTGTGTGTGTGTGTGTGTGTGTGTGTGTGTGTGTGTGTGTGTGTGTGTGTGTGTGTGTGTGTGTGTGTGTGTGTGTGCGTGCGTGTCTGCTTCTACATTTTACATGTTCCTCAATCATCCACGCTGCAGGCGGCGTACAATCACAGATCTTTGTTCTCCACGCCTTCCCGTCGCCGCCGTCCATCGAGCCGACAGCTGCTCGCCCCGCGCCGCCATCTTGGCCCTCGGAAACCCCTGGTGACTCAGTTCATCAGCGTACTTGTTTGACACCCATGTCAAACAAACGCTGACATTTGCGTCACCTCGGAAAAGGAATCTGCCGTTTTTCGTCAAATAGCGGCCTCCGCTCGAATAGACGCCATAATTTAATAATCCATCGCAAAAAGTACGAGCTTGTATTCCCCTCAGGGAAGAGGAAAAACAACGCTGCCACTTAAGTTTTCCCTGCGTGCGTCATCCACGCATAAATACATAATTAAATGCCTCATCTCGAATAAACGCCTTCTTTTCCCCTGAAGAAATAAATGTTAAATAAATGCCTGCACGCACTCAAATACTAGCTTGTGCTTCTCCTTTGTCAGGAAAAAAAAACCTTATCTCAAATAACATGCTTTTTGTAAAAAAAAATAAAACAGTTATCTAGTAAACAAAAAAACATTCTCAAATAATGGCCTCCACTCCATTAAAAGCCATGACTCAATTATTTGCTGGCCACGCCTCCAATAAATATATTTTTTAAATAAAGTAAATTATATTGTATTTATTACAGGTGTCCTCTGCTTTCATAGACACTGTGAAATTATTTGCCGAAGTGTGTAATCCACGACACAGATAAATGCCTCACCTCAAATTCAACACCTTTTTTCCCAGGAAATAACATGCTCCTTTTCCACTTCTGTAAAAAAAATAAAACAGTTGTCTAGTAAACAAAAGGACGTTCTCAAATAGTGGCCTCTACTCCAATAAAAGCCATGACTCAATTATTTGCTGGGTGGTTCATCCACAGAAAAAAGCCACACCTCCAATAAATATATTTATTTAAAAACTAAACGATATTGTATTTTTTACAGATGGCCTCTGCTTTGATAGACACTGTGAAATTATTTGCCAAAGTGTGTAATCCCCGACACAGATAAATGCCTCTCCTCAAATTCAACACTTTTTTTTCCAGGAAATAACATACTCCTTTTCCACTTTCGTAAAAAAATAAAACAGTTGTCTAGTAAACAAAAAAACATTCTCAAATAATGGCCTCCACTCCATTAAAAGCCATGACTCAATTATTTGCTGGCCACGCCTCCAATAAATATATTTTTTAAATAAAGTAAATTATATTGTATTCATTACAGGTGTCCTCTGCTTTCATAGACACTGTGAAATTATTTGCCGAAGTGTGTAATCCACGACACAGATAAATGCCTCACCTCCAATTCAACACCTTTTTTCCCAGGAAATAACATACTCCTTTTCCACTTTCGTAAAAAATGTAACCGTTGTCTAGTAAACAAAAGGACATTCTCAAATAGTGGCCTCCACTCCAATAAAAGCCGTGACTCAATTATTTGTTGGGTGTTTCATCCACAGAAAAAAGCCACGCCTCCAATAAATATATTTATTTAAAAACTAAACGATATTGTATTTTTTACAGATGGCCTCTGCTTTGATAGACACTGTGAAATTATTTGCCAAAGTGTGTAATCCACGACACAGATAAATGCCTCACCTCAAATTCAACACCTTTTTTCCCAGGAAATAACATACTCCTTTTCCACTTTTGTAAAAAATGTAACCGTTGTCTAGTAAACAAAAGGACATTCTCAAATAGTGGCCTCCACTCCAATAAAAGCCATGACTCAATTATTTGCTGGGTGTTTCATCCACAGAAAAAAGCCACGCCTCCAATAAATATATTTTTTAAATAAACTCAATTATATTGTATTTTTTACAGGTGGCGTCTGCTTTCATAGACACTGTGAAATTATTTGCCAAAGTGTGTAATCCACGACACAGATAAATGCCTTACCTCAAATTCCACACCTTTTTTCCCAGGAAATAACATGCTCCTTTTCCACTTTCGTAAAAAATTAAACCGTTGTCTAGTAAACAAAAGGACATTCTCAAATAGTGGCCTCCACTCCAATAAAAGCCATGACTCAATTATTTGCTGGGTGTTTCATCCACATAAAAAAGCCACACCTCCAATAAATATATTTATTTAAAAACTAAACGATATTGTATTTTTTACAGATGGCCTCTGCTTTGATAGACACTGTGAAATTATTTGCCAAAGTGTGTAATCCACGACACAGATAAATGCCTCTCCTCAAATTCAACACTTTTTTTTCCAGGAAATAACATGCTCCTTTTCCACTTCTGTAAAAAAATAAAACAGTTGTTTAGTAAACAAAAGGACGTTCTCAAATAGTGGCCTCTACTCCAATAAAAGCCATGACTCAATTATTTGCTGGGTGTTTCATCCACAGAAAAAAGCCACACCTCCAATAAATATATTTATTTAAAAACTAAACGATATTGTATTTTTTACAGATGGCCTCTGCTTTGATAGACACTGTGAAATGATTTGCCAAAGTGTGTAATCCACGACACAGATAAATGCCTTACCTCAAATTCAACACCTTTTTTCCCAGGAAATAACATGCTCCTTTTCCACTTCTGTAAAAAAATAAAACAGTTGTCTAGTAAACAAAAGGACGTTCTCAAATAGTGGCCTCCACTCCAATAAAAGCCATGACTCAATTATTTGCTGGGTGTTTCATCCACAGAAAAAAGCCACACCTCCAATAAATATATTTATTTAAAAACTAAACGATATTGTATTTTTTACAGATGGCCTCTGCTTTGATAGACACTGTGAAATTATTTGCCAAAGTGTGTAATCCATGACACAGATAAATGCCTCTCCTCAAATTCAACACTTTTTTTTCCAAGAAATAACATACTCCTTTTCCACTTTCGTAAAAAAATAAAACAGTTGTCTAGTAAACAAAAAAACATTCTCAAATAATGGCCTCCACTCCATTAAAAGCCATGACTCAATTATTTGCTGGCCACGCCTCCAATAAATATATTTTTTAAATAAAGTAAATTATATTGTATTTATTACAGGTGTCCTCTGCTTTCATAGACACTGTGAAATTATTTGCCAAAGTGTGTAATCCACGACACAGATAAATGCCTTACCTCAAATTCAACACCTTTTTTCCCAGGAAATAACATGCTCCTTTTCCACTTTCGTAAAAAATTTAACCGTTGTCTAGTAAAAAAAAGGACATTCTCAAATAGTGGCCTCCACTCCAATTAAAGCCATGACTCAATGATTTGCTGGGTGTTTCATCCACATAAAAAAGCCACACCTCCAATAAATATATTTATTTAAAAACTAAAAGATATTGTATTTTTTACAGATGGCCTCTGCTTTGATAGACACTGTGAAATTATTTGCTGAAGTGTGTAATCCATGACACAGATAAATGCCTCACCTCCAATTCAACACCTTTTTTCCCAGGAAATAACACACTCCTTTTCCACTTTCGTAAAAATTTAAACCGTTGTCTAGTAAACAAAAGGACATTCTCAAATAGTGGCCTCCACTCCAATAAAAGCCGTGACTCAATTATTTGTTGGGTGTTTCATCCACAGAAAAAAGCCACACCTCCAATAAATATATTTATTTAAAAACTAAACGATATTGTATTTTTTACAGATGGCCTCTGCTTTGATAGACACTGTGAAATTATTTGCCAAAGTGTGTAATCCATGACACAGATAAATGCCTCTCCTCAAATTCAACACTTTTTTTTCCAGGAAATAACATACTCCTTTTCCACTTTCGTAAAAAAATAAAACAGTTGTCTAGTAAACAAAAAAACATTCTCAAATAATGGCCTCCACTCCATTAAAAGCCATGACTCAATTATTTGCTGGCCACGCCTCCAATAAATATATTTTTTAAATAAAGTAAATTATATTGTATTTATTACAGGTGTCCTCTGCTTTCATAGACACTGTGAAATTATTTGCCAAAGTGTGTAATCCACGACACAGATAAATGCCTCACCTCAAATTCAACACCTTTTTTCCCAGGAAATAACATGCTCCTTTTCCACTTTCGTAAAAAATGTAACCGTTGTCTAGTAAACAAAAGGACATTCTCAAATAGTGGCCTCCACTCCAATAAAAGCCATGACTCAATTATTTGCTGAGTGTTTCATCCACAGAAAAAAGCCACGCCTCCAATAAATATATTTCTTAAATAAACTCAATTATATTGTATTTTTTACAGTTTGTCGCTGCTTTAATAGACACTGTTAAATTATTTGCCAAAGTGTGTAATCCACGACACAGATAAATGCCTCTCCTCAAATTCAACACTTTTTTTTCTAGGAAATAACATGCTCCTTTTCCACTTTTGTAAAAAAATAAAACAGTTGTCTAGTAAACAAAATGACATTCTCAAATACTGGCCTCCACTCCAATAAAAGCCATGACTCGATTATTTACTGGCTGTCTCATCCACATAAAAAAGCCACACCTCCAATAAATATATTTATTTAAAAACTAAATGATATTGTATTTTTTACAGATGGCCTCTGCTTTGATAGACACTGTGAAATTATTTGCCGAAGTGTGTAATCCATGACACAGATAAATGCCTCACCTCAAATTCAACAACGTTTTTCCCAGGAAATAACACACTCCTTTTCCACTTTCGTAAAAATGTAAACCGTTGTCTAGTAAACAAAAGGACATTCTCAAATAGTGGCCTCCACTCCAATAAAAGCTGTGACTCAATTATTTGTTGGGTGTTTCATCCACAGAAAAAAGCCACGCCTCCAATAAATATATTTCTTAAATAAACTCAATTATATTGTATTTTTTACAGGTGGCCTCTGCTTTAATAGACACTGTGAAATTATTTGCCGAAGTGTGTAATCCATGACACAGATAAATGCCTCACCTCAAATTCAACACCGTTTTTCCTAGGAAATAACACACTCCTTTTCCACTTTCGTAAAAATTTAAACCGTTGTCTAGTAAACAAAAGGACATTCTCAAATAGTGGCCTCCACTCCAATAAAAGCCGTGACTCAATTATTTGTTGGGTGTTTCATCCACAGAAAAAAGCCACGCCTCCAATACATTTTTTTCTTAAATTAACTCAATTATATTGTATTTTTTACAGGTGGCCTCTGCTTTAATAGACACTGTGAAATTATTTGCCGAAGTGTGTAATCCACGACACAGATAAATGCCTCACCTCCAATTCAACACCTTTTTTCCCAGGAAATAACATACTCCTTTTCCACTTTCGTAAAAAATTTAACCGTTGTCTAGTAAACAAAAGGACATTCTCAAATAGTGGCCTCCACTCCAATAAAAGCCATGACTCAATTATTTGTTGGGTGTTTCATCCACAGAAAAAAGCCACGCCTCCAATAAATATATTTCTTAAATAAACTCAATTATATTGTATTTTTTACAGGTGGCCTCTGCTTTAATAGACACTGTGAAATTATTTGCCAAAGTGTGTAATCCACGACACAGATAAATGCCTCACCTCCAATTCAACACCTTTTTTCCCAGGAAATAACATACTCCTTTTCCACTTTCGTAAAAAATGTAACCGTTGTCTAGTAAACAAAAGGACATTCTCAAATAGTGGCCTCCACTCCAATAAAAGCCATGACTCAATTATTTGCTGGGCGTTTCATCCACAGAAAAAAGCCACGCCTCCAATAAATATATATTTTTAAATAAACTCAATTATATTGTATTTTTTTACAGGTGGCCTCTGCTTTAATAGACACTGTGAAATTATTTGCCAAAGTGTGTAATCCACGACACAGATAAATGCCTCACCTCCAATTCAACACCTTTTTTCCCAGGAAATAACATACTCCTTTTCCACTTTCGTAAAAAATGTAACCGTTGTCTAGTAAACAAAAGGACATTCTCAAATAGTGGCCTCCACTCCAATAAAAGCCATGACTCAATTATTTGCTGGGTGTTTCATCCACAGAAAAAAGCCACGCCTCCAATAAATATATTTTTTAAATAAACTCAATTATATTGTATTTTTTTACAGGTGGCCTCTGCTTTAATAGACACTGTGAAATTATTTGCCAAAGTGTGTAATCCACGACATAGATAAATGCCTCACCTCCAATTCAACATCTTTTTTCCCAGGAAATAACACACTCCTTTTCCACTTTCGTAAAAAATGTAACCGTTGTCTAGTAAACAAAAGGACATTCTCAAATAGTGGCCTCCACTCCAATAAAAGCCATGACTCAATTATTTGCTGGGTGTTTCATCCACAGAAAAAAGCCACGCCTCCAATAAATATATTTTTTAAATAAACTCAATTATATTGTATTTTTTACAGGTGGCCTCTGCTTTAATAGACACTGTGAAATTATTTGCCAAAGTGTGTATGTAATCCATGACACAGATAAATGCCTCACCTCAAATTCAACACCTTTTTTTTCAAGAAAAAAAGAAACAGTTGCAAGTAAAGTGCTTTTATCCTCAAATAGTGGACTCCTCTGCAATTTACATTGTGGCTTAATTATTTTCTCGGTCTCGCCTTAAATGAATGCCTGCTTTTCTCCTAAAAGCAACAATCAGTGCGTAAACTACTACCTCATTTAGTCTCTCCTCGTTTTATCAATACCGCGACTCAATTATTCACCTCTTTAAAAAAATAAAAATAAAACATCCCGATTTAAAAGACCAGCGACGATAATATATCACCTCCACTCTAATAGATGCCATTACTCAACGATTTGCCGGGTCTGTTATCTTCCCAATAATAAATAAAGGCTTTCTTTTTCAAGTAATTTTCCCGTGGAACACCCAAGTAATTCATTTCAATTGACACTGCCACTCAGTTATTTGCAGAAAAAAAGATTTTAAAAAAACGCCTTACCTAAATAAAATCATATTTCAAGTCCGTATAAAAAAGAAAGAACGTGTCAAATAGTGACACCCGCTGCTGTAAATGCATTGTCTCCAATAATGTTGCGCAAATAAAAGCCTCGCCCCATTTTTATGTGCAACGACAGACTTGTTCACTACCTTGCTGCTCTCTGCAGTTGTGTCACTGTACCTTTTGCCTCTCAGATCGGCTACTGGAACGACGCCGACAAGCTGGTGCTGATCCAGGACTCGCCGCTCCTCCCCAACGACACGTCCGGCATGGAAAACCGCACGGTGGTGGTGACCACCATCATGGTGAGAGAGCAGTGAGGATTATTACTAATATTCATGAGTTGTACTGGCATGTTATAGCATTATTATTATTTTATGGAGATTTTCTGAAAACGACACAGGATCGTGACGCCCGACGAGGATTTAGGAGCTCGGTGAACTTTTTAAACCGGCGTCAGCTGCACTTTTATCCCTCGCCGCCTCGCCTTCGGTAATTTATAGTCGGAGTTTCTTCTTGTATTTCCTCCTGTCGTTGCTTACTGTGAGAGAAAACCACCAAAAATCTGATCTTTAAGGCTGCCTTCACACTTGCTGTGTTAGTACCATAAAAACAAGTACTATGCATATATTTGTTATTCATATTATTATTAGTGTTACGTGTACATTTGAACTTTTTCTCTTACTCTGTTCAGAATAGGCTAAAAACAAACAAACCTACTGTAGGAAGGGGATTCATACGTGTAGACTGCAATACGATGGCAGCCACACATAAGAGATACGTGTAGACTGCCATACGATGGCAGCCACACATAAGAGATACGTGTAGACTGCAATACGATGGCAGCCACACATAAGAGATACGTGTCGACTGCAATACGATGGCAGCCACACATAAGAGATACGTGTAGACTGCAATACGATGGCAGCCACACATTAGAGATACGTGTAGACTGCAATACGATGACAGTCACACATAAGAGATAGGTGTAGACTGCAATACGATGACAGTCACACATAAGAGATAGGTGTAGACGGCCATACGATGGCAGTCACACATAAGAGATACGTGTAGACTGCAATACGATGGCAGCCACACATAAGAGATACGTGTAGACTGCAATACGATGGCAGTCACACATTAGAGATACGTGTAGACTGCAATACGATGGCAGTCACACATAAGAGATAGGTGTAGACTGCAATACGATGACAGTCACACATAAGAGATAGGTGTAGACTGCAATACGATGGCAGCCACACATAAGAGATACGTGTAGACTGCAATACGATGGCAGTCACACATAAGAGATACGTGTAGACTGCAATACGATGGCAGTCACACATAAGAGATACGTGTAGACTGCAATACGATGGCAGCCACACATAAGAGATACGTGTAGACTGCAATACGATGGCAGTCACACATAAGAGATACGTGTAGACTGCAATACGATGGCAGCCACACATAAGAGATACGTGTAGACTGCAGTACGATGACAGTCACACATAAGAGATACGTGTAGACTGCAGTACGATGACAGTCACACATAAGAGATACGTGTAGACTGCCATACGATGGCAGTCACACATAAGAGATACGTGTAGACTGCAATACGATGGCAGCCACACATAAGAGATACGTGTAGACTGCAATACGATGGCAGCCACACATAAGAGATACGTGTAGACTGCAATACGATGGCAGCCACACATAAGAGATACGTGTAGACTGCAATACGATGACAGCCACACAAGAGATAGGTGTAGACTGCCATACGATGGCAGTCACACATAAGAGATACGTGTAGACTGCAATACGATGACAGTCACACATAAGAGATAGGCGTAGACTGCAATACGATGGCAGCCACACATAAGAGATACGTGTAGACTGCAATACAATGGCAGCCACACATAAGAGATACGTGTCGACTGCAATACGATGGCAGCCACACATAAGAGATACGTGTAGACTGCAATACGATGGCAGTCACACATAAGAGATACGTGTAGACTGCAATACGATGGCAGTCACACATAAGAGATACGTGTAGACTGCAATACGATGGCAGCCACACATAAGAGATACGTGTAGACTGCAATACGATGGCAGTCACACATAAGAGATACGTGTAGACTGCAATACGATGGCAGCCACACATAAGAGATAGGTGTAGACTGCAATACGATGGCAGCCACACATAAGAGATACGTGTAGACTGCAATACGATGGCAGCCACACATAAGAGATACGTGTAGACTGCAATACAATGACAGTCACACATAAGAGATAGGTGTAGACTGCCATACTATGGCAGTCACACATAAGAGATAGGTGTAGACTGCCATACGATGGCAGTCACACATAAGAGATATGTGTAGACTGCAATACGATGTCAGTCACACATAAGAGATATGTGTAGACTGCAATACGATGGCAGCCACACATAAGAGATACGTGTAGATTGCAATACGACGGCAGCCACACATAAGAGATACGTGTAGACTGCAATACGATGGCAGTCACACATAAGAGATACGTGTAGACTGCAATACGATGGCAGCCACACATAAGAGATACGTGTAGACTGCAATACGATGGCAGCCACACATAAGAGATAGGTGTAGACTGCAATACGATGGCAGTCACACATAAGAGATAGGTGTAGACTGCAATACGATGGCAGTCACACATAAGAGATAGGTGTAGACTGCAATACGATGGCAGCCACACATAAGAGATACGTGTAGACTGCAATACGATGGCAGCCACACATAAGAGATACGTGTAGACTGCAATACGATGGCAGTCACACATAAGAGATACGTGTAGACTGCAATACGATGGCAGCCACACATAAGAGATAGGTGTAGACTGCAATACGATGGCAGCCACACATAAGAGATAGGTGTAGACTGCAATACGATGGCAGTCACACATAAGAGATACGTGTAGACTGCAATACGATGACGGTCACACATAAGAGATAGGTGTAGACTGCCATACGATGGCAGCCACACATAAGAGATACGTGTAGACTGCAATACGATGGCAGCCACACATAAGAGATACGTGTAGACTGCAATACAATGGTAGTCACACATAAAAGATACGTCTAGACTGCAATACGATGACAGTCACACATAAGAGATAGGTGTAGACTGCCATACGATGGCAGTCACACATAAGAGATACGTCTAGACTGCAATATGACAGAAGTAAACAACACCAAAATTGTATATGTTCCATTAAAAATATAGAACATTACACACGGCGCTCAAAAATCTATAAAAACGTTTTAGTGCGACTTTGCATGAAACGTGACAAATTCTACTGTTGAATGTCTTAAAATGTGTTTTGTGGCAAGAGTCAGTTGCTATGTAGAGTGGCGCTTTCCATCATTTTCAGCAGCATTAAAAAAAAAAAGATTAACCCCACCCCCTCTTCCCCTTACACAAGATCCACCCAGGAATGGGGGCCACTTGAATCCCTTCTCTACTGTGCACGTAATCGGACAGTTTGCGTGACATAACCAAAAATGCTCCCTACAAAAATATGCTGCTGTACGTTAACTGTACGAGTTCACTAAAAGCTTCGGAAATAGACTTTTTAAGAGCGTTTACATGTTTTTGTCATTTCTGCAGGCTTTTGTAGCTCGCTGTCTTTAGTGTCGTTCACACTCGAGCTCGGGTGATCCGCACCGCACCAGAGTTCACTTGCAAGAGAGGGAGTGGTGCCGGTCGGTTTGTTCTGGTGCAACTTGACCAGCAAATGCACCAGAGTTGACTTTTAAATTAGGGGTGTCCTAAGTGCTGGCACTCGCAACTTTTTTGGACCCCTTTATGGGTTATTTTGTAGTCATACTCACTTGTTACGCGCAATGTTTGGCTGTATATAATAGCCGAAAAAGTGTACGAAAGCAAGGCCAACTTGGCAAAATTTTGCATCGAAAACGGAAAAGTAAGGCACACGAAAACGGATATATACCACTGTATGTATTTATATTGTATATACATCATTTGTATGGACATTTACCAAGCAAAAAAAATGCCCATTAATGTTTGAACACGCTTGTTTTAACCCAGGGGTCGGCAACCCAAAAGGTTGAGAGCCATATTGGACCAAAAATACAAAATACGAATCTGTCTGAAGCCGCAAAAAATATATAAAAATATACCGTAAGTCTTATAATGAAGACAACACATGACGTAAGTCTCTATATTAGCTATAATAGCCTACTATCAAAATGACTATGTGTCGCAGGCTGAAGCAAACCTTCATTGGCAGAAATGTTGAAATGTAATATTTATTCTACACATTTTTACAACATTACAAACCATCAGTAAAACAGAGGTTACTCAGAAGGTGAGATAACTCCTGGAAATGAACTGGCTTTTAATGGCCAAAGGTATAGATGTGTGTGTCCAAGTTAAGGCTGTCTTCTTTTCATAGATTTATTACAATCTTTGGCAAGCTGGGCAATATTTGCTGTGGTCTGGAACAACATGGCACACAAACAACTATCTGAAATGCAGCCAATATTACATACAGATAATGTGTCATGAGACATGCAACTATAAATTATATACAAAGAGGATACAAGTAAAGGATTTTAAATGAGTTTAAATATACCTACAAATGAGGCATAATGATGCAATATGTACATACAGCTAGCCTAAATAGCATGTTAGCATCGATTAGCTTGCAGTCCTGCAGTGACCAAATATGCCCTGATTAGCACTCCAACAAGTCCAGCGCACCTATGTGCATTCACGCACAGCATAAAACTTTAGGTGGACAAAATGAGACAAAGAGTGGAAGATTTTACATGTAAGCAAACCGTTGCGTCACAGTCCACACTATGGTGAGTTCAAGACCCGCCGAAATGAGTAGGACAAAACGATGTTCACCAAATACTCTCATCGGTGAAGCATACACACAAACATATTAAACAGTGGGCTTTCTACACTGCAAAAACTGAAATCTAAGAAAGATTACATATCTCAAATAAGGGTGATATTTGCTTATTTTCTGTCTGATAAGATAATTCTTCTCACTAAGCAGATTTTATGTTAGAGTGTTTTACTTGTTTTAAGGGTGTTGGTCCTGAATGATCTCAGTAAGATATTACAGCTTGTTGCTGAGATTTGATGACCTATATTGAGTAAAACACGCTTGAAACTAGAATATCAACTGATGCAAAGCTGTGTCATCAACACTCACAAGTATAAAATTACTTTTTTAAAGTAATCATTTCTTATTTTAAGCATGAAAAAAAATCATGATTTTGACACAATTGTGTCTCATAATTAAAACAGATGACAGCCAAATGGACTTTGCTGTTTTATTTTCAATGAAACAATAGAAAACACGTACTCATATAGTAGTACAGTTGTTATTAGTGAGGATATACTTATTTTAAGGTATTTTTGGGTTCATTGAGGTTAGCTAATTAGGGACCGAATGTCCCTTTGGGAAAGAGGACCCTATTGTTTTTGTAAGGTTTTATTATTATTATACCGCCACCTCTTTGAGCTGTAATTTGACCCCCTTAACATGCTTCAAAACTCACCATATTTGACACACACATCAGGACTGGCAAAAATTGCGATCTAATCAAAAAACCTAGCCCCAAAACTCAAAATTGCGCTCTAGCGCCCCCTAGGAAGAAAACACAGACACAACTGCCTGTAACTCCCACTAGGAATGTCGGAGAGACATGAAACAAAAACCTCTATGTAGGTCTCACTTATACCTAGATTTCATACACTGACATCCTTCAGCAAAAATCAACAGGAAGTTTGCAATTCCCCCTTCAAAACAAAAGTTTTGTAAAAACAGTCAGTTTTGCCTCTTTGAGCTATAATTTGACCCCCTTAACATGCTTCAAAACTCACCAAACTGGACACACACATCAGGACTGGAAAAAATTGCGATCTAATAGAAAAACACAACCCCAAAACTCAAAATTGTGCTCTAGCGCCCCCTAGGAAGAAAACACAGACAAAACTGCTCCTAGGAAGAAAACACAGACAAAACTGCCTGTAACTTCCAGTAGGAATGTCGTAGAGACATGAAACAAAAACCTCTATGTAGGTCTCACTTAGACCTAGATCTCATACACTGACATCCTTCAGCAAAAATCAACAGGAAGTTTGCAATTCCCCCTTCAAAACAAAAGTTTTGTAAAAAAAACAGTCACTTTTGCCTCTTTGAGCCATAATTTGACCCCCTTAACATGCTTCAAAACTCACCATACTGGACACACACATCAGGACTGGAAAAAATTGCGATCTAATACAAAAACTCAACCCCAAAACTCAAAATTGTGCTCTAGAGCCCCCTAGGAAGAAAACACAGACAAAACTGCTCCTAGGAAGAAAAAACTGACAAAACTGCATGTAACTTCCAGTAGGAATGTCGTAGAGACATGAAACAAAAACCTCTATGTAGGTCTCACTTAGACCTAGATCTCATACACTGACATCCTTCAGCAAAAATCAACAGGAAGTTTGCAATTCCCCCTTCAAAACAAAAGTTTTGTAAAAACAGTCACTTTTGCCTCTTTGAGCTATAATTTGACCCCCTTAACATGCTTCAAAAGTCACCAAACTGGACACACACATCAGGACTGGCAAAAATTGCGATCTAATAAAAAAACCCAACCCCAAAACTCAAAATTTGCGCTCTAGCGCCCCCTAGGAAGAAAACACAGACAAAACTGCCTGTAACTTCCAGTAGGAATGTCGTAGAGACATGAAACAAAAACCTCTATGTAGGTCTCACTTATACCTAGATTTCATACACTGACATCCTTCAGCAAAAATCAACAGGAAGTTTGCAATTCCCCCTTCAAAACAAAAGTTTTGTAAAAAATAAAAAAACAGTCACTTTTGCCTCTTTGAGCTATAATTTGACCCCCTTAACATGCTTCAAAACTCACCAAACTGGACACACACATCAGGACTGGCAAAAATTGCGATCTAATAAAAAAACCCAACCCCAAAACTCAAAATTGCGCTCTAGCGCCCCCTAGGAAGAAAACACAAACAAAACTGCTCCTAGGAAGAAAAAATAGACAAAACTGCCTGTAACTTCCAGTAGGAATGTCGTACAGACATGAAACAAAACCTCTGTGTAGGTCTCACTTAGACCTAGATTTCATACACTGACATCCTTCAGCAAAAATCAACAGGAAGTTTGCAATTCCCCCTTCAAAACAAAAGTTTTGTAAAAACAGTCACTTTTGCCTCTTTGAGCTATAATTTGACCCCCTTAACATGCTTCAAAACTCACCAAACTGGACACACACATCAGGAATGGCAAAAATTGCGATCTAATAAAAAAACCAACCCCAAAACTCAAAATTGTGCTCTAGCGCCCCCTAGGAAGAAAACACAGACAAAACTGCTCCTAGGAAGAAAACACAGACAAAACTGCCTGTAACTTCCAGTAGGAATGTCGTAGAGACATAAAACAAAAACCTCTATGTAGGTCTCACTTAGACCTAGATTTCATACACTGACATCCTTCAGCAAAAATCAACAGGAAGTTTGCAATTCCCCCTTCAAAACAAAAGTTTTGTAAAAACAGTCACTTTTGCCTCTTTGAGCTATAATTTGACCCCCTTAACATGCTTCAAAACTCACCAAACTGGACACACACATCAGGAATGGCAAAAATTGCGATCTAATAAAAA